>NW_025726485.1:0-67592 GCF_021461395.2 Schistocerca americana | reverse complement strand
CGGAAAAGTCGTCTGCGTGGGTGAGTGCCATGTTTGGGGAGCGTTTCGTAGTTTGCGCAGTGCAATGGAGACGCGGAAAGTTGTTGTGGCCCAGTCTTTTGCAGTTGGACGACAAGAGTGGTACACAGTAGTAAAGTGCGAGGCAGCGCCTCCAGAATTTTTAACACACCAACATGCGCACACTGCCATGCAAGTGGATAATTCACAGCCAGAAAATGTGTCAAGGCAGATACGAGCCAACGATTAGCAGCCACAATTGGCAAGCGTGCTGTAATGCGCACGAAGCACCCTCCTCCCACCACTACACTTAATTTAGAAACAGTACAAGTGTTCCCATAAGATTCTCAAACCTATGTCGCAAAGATCAGCCTTGCGCCGAATTCACAAAAATCCCACTGCACATTCCAATTCTTGACGTGCAGTCGGCTGCTACTGGTGTTGCTAGTTGTGACTGCTGATGACAGATGCCGTAGCAATCAATTCATGGAGTGAGTTGTATGTTTTGCGATACTCTGTCTCTGACAAGCAAGCAGAGGTGACATAGGCGCGAACACAGGAAGCTTGCAGCCCCTCGCTGCCTGCAGACACCGAACAGCCACACTAGGAGGGCGGCCTAAGTCGTCGGCGAAATGTGCTCATTCGCTTGTGTGCGACGTCAAGCTCTAAATAAGGCTGTCACTAGCGTGAGCGTTGCGTGAGCGTCGTGTAAAGTCGGAAAAGTCGTCTGCGTGGGTGAGTGCCATGTTTGGGGAGCGTTTCGTAGTTTGCGCAGTGCAATGGAGACGCGGAAAGTTGTTGTGGCCCAGTCTTTTGCAGTTGGACGACAAGAGTGGTACACAGTAGTAAAGTGCGAGGCAGCGCCTCCAGAATTTTTAACACACCAACATGCGCACACTGCCATGCAAGTGGAATAATTCACAGCCAGAAAATGTGTCAAGGCAGATACGAGCCAACGATTAGCAGCCACAATTGGCAAGCGTGCTGTAATGCGCACGAAGCACCCTCCTCCCACCACTACACTTAATTTAGAAACAGTACAAGTGTTCCCATAAGATTCTCAAACCTATGTCGCAAAGATCAGCCTTGCGCCGAATTCACAAAAATCCCACTGCACATTCCAATTCTTGACGTGCAGTCGGCTGCTACTGGTGTTGCTAGTTGTGACTGCTGATGACAGATGCCGTAGCAATCAATTCATGGAGTGAGTTGTATGTTTTGCGATACTCTGTCTCTGACAAGCAAGCAGAGGTGACATAGGCGCGAACACAGGAAGCTTGCAGCCCCTCGCTGCCTGCAGACACCGAACAGCCACACTAGGAGGGCGGCCTAAGTCGTCGGCGAAATGTGCTCATTCGCTTGTGTGCGACGTCAAGCTCTAAATAAGGGCTGTCACTAGCGTGAGCGTTGCGTGAGCGTCGTGTAAAGTCGGAAAAGTCGTCTGCGTGGGTGAGTGCCATGTTTGGGGAGCGTTTCGTAGTTTGCGCAGTGCAATGGAGACGCGGAAAGTTGTTGTGGCCCAGTCTTTTGCAGTTGGACGACAAGAGTGGTACACAGTAGTAAAGTGCGAGGCAGCGCCTCCAGAATTTTTAACACACCAACATGCGCACACTGCCATGCAAGTGGAATAATTCACAGCCAGAAAATGTGTCAAGGCAGATACGAGCCAACGATTAGCAGCCACAATTGGCAAGCGTGCTGTAATGCGCACGAAGCACCCTCCTCCCACCACTACACTTAATTTAGAAACAGTACAAGTGTTCCCATAAGATTCTCAAACCTATGTCGCAAAGATCAGCCTTGCGCCGAATTCACAAAAATCCCACTGCACATTCCAATTCTTTACGTGCAGTCGGCTGCTACTGGTGTTGCTAGTTGTGACTGCTGATGACAGATGCCGTAGCAATCAATTCATGGAGTGAGTTGTATGTTTTGCGATACTCTGTCTCTGACAAGCAAGCAGAGGTGACATAGGCGCGAACACAGGAAGCTTGCAGCCCCTCGCTGCCTGCAGACACCGAACAGCCACACTAGGAGGGCGGCCTAAGTCGTCGGCGAAATGTGCTCATTCGCTTGTGTGCGACGTCAAGCTCTAAATAAGGCTGTCACTAGCGTGAGCGTTGCGTGAGCGTCGTGTAAAGTCGGAAAAGTCGTCTGCGTGGGTGAGTGCCATGTTTGGGGAGCGTTTCGTAGTTTGCGCAGTGCAATGGAGACGCGGAAAGTTGTTGTGGCCCAGTCTTTTGCAGTTGGACGACAAGAGTGGTACACAGTAGTAAAGTGCGAGGCAGCGCCTCCAGAATTTTTAACACACCAACATGCGCACACTGCCATGCAAGTGGAATAATTCACAGCCAGAAAATGTGTCAAGGCAGATACGAGCCAACGATTAGCAGCCACAATTGGCAAGCGTGCTGTAATGCGCACGAAGCACCCTCCTCCCACCACTACACTTAATTTAGAAACAGTACAAGTGTTCCCATAAGATTCTCAAACCTATGTCGCAAAGATCAGCCTTGCGCCGAATTCACAAAAATCCCACTGCACATTCCAATTCTTGACGTGCAGTCGGCTGCTACTGGTGTTGCTAGTTGTGACTGCTGATGACAGATGCCGGTAGCAATCAATTCATGGGAGTGAGTTGTATGTTTTGCGATACTCTGTCTCTGACAAGCAAGCAGAGGTGACATAGGCGCGAACACAGGAAGCTTGCAGCCCCTCGCTGCCTGCAGACACCGAACAGCCACACTAGGAGGGCGGCCTAAGTCGTCGGCGAAAATGTGCTCATTCGCTTGTGTGCGACGTCAAGCTCTAAATAAGGCTGTCACTAGCGTGAGCGTTGCGTGAGCGTCGTGTAAAGTCGGAAAAGTCGTCTGCGTGGGTGAGTGCCATGTTTGGGGAGCGTTTCGTAGTTTGCGCAGTGCAATGGAGACGCGGAAAGTTGTTGTGGCCCAGTCTTTTGCAGTTGGACGACAAGAGTGGTACACAGTAGTAAAGTGCGAGGCAGCGCCTCCAGAATTTTTAACACACCAACATGCGCACACTGCCATGCAAGTGGAATAATTCACAGCCAGAAAATGTGTCAAGGCAGATACGAGCCAACGATTAGCAGCCACAATTGGCAAGCGTGCTGTAATGCGCACGAAGCACCCTCCTCCCACCACTACACTTAATTTAGAAACAGTACAAGTGTTCCCATAAGATTCTCAAACCTATGTCGCAAAGATCAGCCTTGCGCCGAATTCACAAAAATCCCACTGCACATTCCAATTCTTGACGTGCAGTCGGCTGCTACTGGTGTTGCTAGTTGTGACTGCTGATGACAGATGCCGTAGCAATCAATTCATGGAGTGAGTTGTATGTTTTGCGATACTCTGTCTCTGACAAGCAAGCAGAGGTGACATAGGCGCGAACACAGGAAGCTTGCAGCCCCTCGCTGCCTGCAGACACCGAACAGCCACACTAGGAGGGCGGCCTAAGTCGTCGGCGAAATGTGCTCATTCGCTTGTGTGCGACGTCAAGCTCTAAATAAGGCTGTCACTAGCGTGAGCGTTGCGTGAGCGTCGTGTAAAGTCGGAAAAGTCGTCTGCGTGGGTGAGTGCCATGTTTGGGGAGCGTTTCGTAGTTTGCGCAGTGCAATGGAGACGCGGAAAGTTGTTGTGGCCCAGTCTTTTGCAGTTGGACGACAAGAGTGGTACACAGTAGTAAAGTGCGAGGCAGCGCCTCCAGAATTTTTAACACACCAACATGCGCACACTGCCATGCAAGTGGAATAATTCACAGCCAGAAAATGTGTCAAGGCAGATACGAGCCAACGATTAGCAGCCACAATTGGCAAGCGTGCTGTAATGCGCACGAAGCACCCTCCTCCCACCACTACACTTAATTTAGAAACAGTACAAGTGTTCCCATAAGATTCTCAAACCTATGTCGCAAAGATCAGCCTTGCGCCGAATTCACAAAAATCCCACTGCACATTCCAATTCTTGACGTGCAGTCGGCTGCTACTGGTGTTGCTAGTTGTGACTGCTGATGACAGATGCCGTAGCAATCAATTCATGGAGTGAGTTGTATGTTTTGCGATACTCTGTCTCTGACAAGCAAGCAGAGGTGACATAGGCGCGAACACAGGAAGCTTGCAGCCCCTCGCTGCCTGCAGACACCGAACAGCCACACTAGGAGGGCGGCCTAAGTCGTCGGCGAAATGTGCTCATTCGCTTGTGTGCGACGTCAAGCTCTAAATAAGGCTGTCACTAGCGTGAGCGTTGCGTGAGCGTCGTGTAAAGTCGGAAAAGTCGTCTGCGTGGGTGAGTGCCATGTTTGGGGAGCGTTTCGTAGTTTGCGCAGTGCAATGGAGACGCGGAAAGTTGTTGTGGCCCAGTCTTTTGCAGTTGGACGACAAGAGTGGTACACAGTAGTAAAGTGCGAGGCAGCGCCTCCAGAATTTTTAACACACCAACATGCGCACACTGCCATGCAAGTGGAATAATTCACAGCCAGAAAATGTGTCAAGGCAGATACGAGCCAACGATTAGCAGCCACAATTGGCAAGCGTGCTGTAATGCGCACGAAGCACCCTCCTCCCACCACTACACTTAATTTAGAAACAGTACAAGTGTTCCCATAAGATTCTCAAACCTATGTCGCAAAGATCAGCCTTGCGCCGAATTCACAAAAATCCCACTGCACATTCCAATTCTTGACGTGCAGTCGGCTGCTACTGGTGTTGCTAGTTGTGACTGCTGATGACAGATGCCGTAGCAATCAATTCATGGAGTGAGTTGTATGTTTTGCGATACTCTGTCTCTGACAAGCAAGCAGAGGTGACATAGGCGCGAACACAGGAAGCTTGCAGCCCCTCGCTGCCTGCAGACACCGAACAGCCACACTAGGAGGGCGGCCTAAGTCGTCGGCGAAATGTGCTCATTCGCTTGTGTGCGACGTCAAGCTCTAAATAAGGCTGTCACTAGCGTGAGCGTTGCGTGAGCGTCGTGTAAAGTCGGAAAAGTCGTCTGCGTGGGTGAGTGCCATGTTTGGGGAGCGTTTCGTAGTTTGCGCAGTGCAATGGAGACGCGGAAAGTTGTTGTGGCCCAGTCTTTTGCAGTTGGACGACAAGAGTGGTACACAGTAGTAAAGTGCGAGGCAGCGCCTCCAGAATTTTTAACACACCAACATGCGCACACTGCCATGCAAGTGGAATAATTCACAGCCAGAAAATGTGTCAAGGCAGATACGAGCCAACGATTAGCAGCCACAATTGGCAAGCGTGCTGTAATGCGCACGAAGCACCCTCCTCCCACCACTACACTTAATTTAGAAACAGTACAAGTGTTCCCATAAGATTCTCAAACCTATGTCGCAAAGATCAGCCTTGCGCCGAATTCACAAAAATCCCACTGCACATTCCAATTCTTGACGTGCAGTCGGCTGCTACTGGTGTTGCTAGTTGTGACTGCTGATGACAGATGCCGTAGCAATCAATTCATGGAGTGAGTTGTATGTTTTGCGATACTCTGTCTCTGACAAGCAAGCAGAGGTGACATAGGCGCGAACACAGGAAGCTTGCAGCCCCTCGCTGCCTGCAGACACCGAACAGCCACACTAGGAGGGCGGCCTAAGTCGTCGGCGAAATGTGCTCATTCGCTTGTGTGCGACGTCAAGCTCTAAATAAGGCTGTCACTAGCGTGAGCGTTGCGTGAGCGTCGTGTAAAGTCGGAAAAGTCGTCTGCGTGGGTGAGTGCCATGTTTGGGGAGCGTTTCGTAGTTTGCGCAGTGCAATGGAGACGCGGAAAGTTGTTGTGGCCCAGTCTTTTGCAGTTGGACGACAAGAGTGGTACACAGTAGTAAAGTGCGAGGCAGCGCCTCCAGAATTTTTAACACACCAACATGCGCACACTGCCATGCAAGTGGAATAATTCACAGCCAGAAAATGTGTCAAGGCAGATACGAGCCAACGATTAGCAGCCACAATTGGCAAGCGTGCTGTAATGCGCACGAAGCACCCTCCTCCCACCACTACACTTAATTTAGAAACAGTACAAGTGTTCCCATAAGATTCTCAAACCTATGTCGCAAAGATCAGCCTTGCGCCGAATTCACAAAAATCCCACTGCACATTCCAATTCTTTACGTGCAGTCGGCTGCTACTGGTGTTGCTAGTTGTGACTGCTGATGACAGATGCCGTAGCAATCAATTCATGGAGTGAGTTGTATGTTTTGCGATACTCTGTCTCTGACAAGCAAGCAGAGGTGACATAGGCGCGAACACAGGAAGCTTGCAGCCCCTCGCTGCCTGCAGACACCGAACAGCCACACTAGGAGGGCGGCCTAAGTCGTCGGCGAAATGTGCTCATTCGCTTGTGTGCGACGTCAAGCTCTAAATAAGGCTGTCACTAGCGTGAGCGTTGCGTGAGCGTCGTGTAAAGTCGGAAAAGTCGTCTGCGTGGGTGAGTGCCATGTTTGGGGAGCGTTTCGTAGTTTGCGCAGTGCAATGGAGACGCGGAAAGTTGTTGTGGCCCAGTCTTTTGCAGTTGGACGACAAGAGTGGTACACAGTAGTAAAGTGCGAGGCAGCGCCTCCAGAATTTTTAACACACCAACATGCGCACACTGCCATGCAAGTGGAATAATTCACAGCCAGAAAATGTGTCAAGGCAGATACGAGCCAACGATTAGCAGCCACAATTGGCAAGCGTGCTGTAATGCGCACGAAGCACCCTCCTCCCACCACTACACTTAATTTAGAAACAGTACAAGTGTTCCCATAAGATTCTCAAACCTATGTCGCAAAGATCAGCCTTGCGCCGAATTCACAAAAATCCCACTGCACATTCCAATTCTTGACGTGCAGTCGGCTGCTACTGGTGTTGCTAGTTGTGACTGCTGATGACAGATGCCGTAGCAATCAATTCATGGAGTGAGTTGTATGTTTTGCGATACTCTGTCTCTGACAAGCAAGCAGAGGTGACATAGGCGCGAACACAGGAAGCTTGCAGCCCCTCGCTGCCTGCAGACACCGAACAGCCACACTAGGAGGGCGGCCTAAGTCGTCGGCGAAATGTGCTCATTCGCTTGTGTGCGACGTCAAGCTCTAAATAAGGCTGTCACTAGCGTGAGCGTTGCGTGAGCGTCGTGTAAAGTCGGAAAAGTCGTCTGCGTGGGTGAGTGCCATGTTTGGGGAGCGTTTCGTAGTTTGCGCAGTGCAATGGAGACGCGGAAAGTTGTTGTGGCCCAGTCTTTTGCAGTTGGACGACAAGAGTGGTACACAGTAGTAAAGTGCGAGGCAGCGCCTCCAGAATTTTTAACACACCAACATGCGCACACTGCCATGCAAGTGGAATAATTCACAGCCAGAAAATGTGTCAAGGCAGATACGAGCCAACGATTAGCAGCCACAATTGGCAAGCGTGCTGTAATGCGCACGAAGCACCCTCCTCCCACCACTACACTTAATTTAGAAACAGTACAAGTGTTCCCATAAGATTCTCAAACCTATGTCGCAAAGATCAGCCTTGCGCCGAATTCACAAAAATCCCACTGCACATTCCAATTCTTGACGTGCAGTCGGCTGCTACTGGTGTTGCTAGTTGTGACTGCTGATGACAGATGCCGTAGCAATCAATTCATGGAGTGAGTTGTATGTTTTGCGATACTCTGTCTCTGACAAGCAAGCAGAGGTGACATAGGCGCGAACACAGGAAGCTTGCAGCCCCTCGCTGCCTGCAGACACCGAACAGCCACACTAGGAGGGCGGCCTAAGTCGTCGGCGAAATGTGCTCATTCGCTTGTGTGCGACGTCAAGCTCTAAATAAGGCTGTCACTAGCGTGAGCGTTGCGTGAGCGTCGTGTAAAGTCGGAAAAGTCGTCTGCGTGGGTGAGTGCCATGTTTGGGGAGCGTTTCGTAGTTTGCGCAGTGCAATGGAGACGCGGAAAGTTGTTGTGGCCCAGTCTTTTGCAGTTGGACGACAAGAGTGGTACACAGTAGTAAAGTGCGAGGCAGCGCCTCCAGAATTTTTAACACACCAACATGCGCACACTGCCATGCAAGTGGAATAATTCACAGCCAGAAAATGTGTCAAGGCAGATACGAGCCAACGATTAGCAGCCACAATTGGCAAGCGTGCTGTAATGCGCACGAAGCACCCTCCTCCCACCACTACACTTAATTTAGAAACAGTACAAGTGTTCCCATAAGATTCTCAAACCTATGTCGCAAAGATCAGCCTTGCGCCGAATTCACAAAAATCCCACTGCACATTCCAATTCTTGACGTGCAGTCGGCTGCTACTGGTGTTGCTAGTTGTGACTGCTGATGACAGATGCCGTAGCAATCAATTCATGGAGTGAGTTGTATGTTTTGCGATACTCTGTCTCTGACAAGCAAGCAGAGGTGACATAGGCGCGAACACAGGAAGCTTGCAGCCCCTCGCTGCCTGCAGACACCGAACAGCCACACTAGGAGGGCGGCCTAAGTCGTCGGCGAAATGTGCTCATTCGCTTGTGTGCGACGTCAAGCTCTAAATAAGGCTGTCACTAGCGTGAGCGTTGCGTGAGCGTCGTGTAAAGTCGGAAAAGTCGTCTGCGTGGGTGAGTGCCATGTTTGGGGAGCGTTTCGTAGTTTGCGCAGTGCAATGGAGACGCGGAAAGTTGTTGTGGCCCAGTCTTTTGCAGTTGGACGACAAGAGTGGTACACAGTAGTAAAGTGCGAGGCAGCGCCTCCAGAATTTTTAACACACCAACATGCGCACACTGCCATGCAAGTGGAATAATTCACAGCCAGAAAATGTGTCAAGGCAGATACGAGCCAACGATTAGCAGCCACAATTGGCAAGCGTGCTGTAATGCGCACGAAGCACCCTCCTCCCACCACTACACTTAATTTAGAAACAGTACAAGTGTTCCCATAAGATTCTCAAACCTATGTCGCAAAGATCAGCCTTGCGCCGAATTCACAAAAATCCCACTGCACATTCCAATTCTTGACGTGCAGTCGGCTGCTACTGGTGTTGCTAGTTGTGACTGCTGATGACAGATGCCGTAGCAATCAATTCATGGAGTGAGTTGTATGTTTTGCGATACTCTGTCTCTGACAAGCAAGCAGAGGTGACATAGGCGCGAACACAGGAAGCTTGCAGCCCCTCGCTGCCTGCAGACACCGAACAGCCACACTAGGAGGGCGGCCTAAGTCGTCGGCGAAATGTGCTCATTCGCTTGTGTGCGACGTCAAGCTCTAAATAAGGCTGTCACTAGCGTGAGCGTTGCGTGAGCGTCGTGTAAAGTCGGAAAAGTCGTCTGCGTGGGTGAGTGCCATGTTTGGGGAGCGTTTCGTAGTTTGCGCAGTGCAATGGAGACGCGGAAAGTTGTTGTGGCCCAGTCTTTTGCAGTTGGACGACAAGAGTGGTACACAGTAGTAAAGTGCGAGGCAGCGCCTCCAGAATTTTTAACACACCAACATGCGCACACTGCCATGCAAGTGGAATAATTCACAGCCAGAAAATGTGTCAAGGCAGATACGAGCCAACGATTAGCAGCCACAATTGGCAAGCGTGCTGTAATGCGCACGAAGCACCCTCCTCCCACCACTACACTTAATTTAGAAACAGTACAAGTGTTCCCATAAGATTCTCAAACCTATGTCGCAAAGATCAGCCTTGCGCCGAATTCACAAAAATCCCACTGCACATTCCAATTCTTGACGTGCAGTCGGCTGCTACTGGTGTTGCTAGTTGTGACTGCTGATGACAGATGCCGTAGCAATCAATTCATGGAGTGAGTTGTATGTTTTGCGATACTCTGTCTCTGACAAGCAAGCAGAGGTGACATAGGCGCGAACACAGGAAGCTTGCAGCCCCTCGCTGCCTGCAGACACCGAACAGCCACACTAGGAGGGCGGCCTAAGTCGTCGGCGAAATGTGCTCATTCGCTTGTGTGCGACGTCAAGCTCTAAATAAGGCTGTCACTAGCGTGAGCGTTGCGTGAGCGTCGTGTAAAGTCGGAAAAGTCGTCTGCGTGGGTGAGTGCCATGTTTGGGGAGCGTTTCGTAGTTTGCGCAGTGCAATGGAGACGCGGAAAGTTGTTGTGGCCCAGTCTTTTGCAGTTGGACGACAAGAGTGGTACACAGTAGTAAAGTGCGAGGCAGCGCCTCCAGAATTTTTAACACACCAACATGCGCACACTGCCATGCAAGTGGAATAATTCACAGCCAGAAAATGTGTCAAGGCAGATACGAGCCAACGATTAGCAGCCACAATTGGCAAGCGTGCTGTAATGCGCACGAAGCACCCTCCTCCCACCACTACACTTAATTTAGAAACAGTACAAGTGTTCCCATAAGATTCTCAAACCTATGTCGCAAAGATCAGCCTTGCGCCGAATTCACAAAAATCCCACTGCACATTCCAATTCTTGACGTGCAGTCGGCTGCTACTGGTGTTGCTAGTTGTGACTGCTGATGACAGATGCCGTAGCAATCAATTCATGGAGTGAGTTGTATGTTTTGCGATACTCTGTCTCTGACAAGCAAGCAGAGGTGACATAGGCGCGAACACAGGAAGCTTGCAGCCCCTCGCTGCCTGCAGACACCGAACAGCCACACTAGGAGGGCGGCCTAAGTCGTCGGCGAAATGTGCTCATTCGCTTGTGTGCGACGTCAAGCTCTAAATAAGGCTGTCACTAGCGTGAGCGTTGCGTGAGCGTCGTGTAAAGTCGGAAAAGTCGTCTGCGTGGGTGAGTGCCATGTTTGGGGAGCGTTTCGTAGTTTGCGCAGTGCAATGGAGACGCGGAAAGTTGTTGTGGCCCAGTCTTTTGCAGTTGGACGACAAGAGTGGTACACAGTAGTAAAGTGCGAGGCAGCGCCTCCAGAATTTTTAACACACCAACATGCGCACACTGCCATGCAAGTGGAATAATTCACAGCCAGAAAATGTGTCAAGGCAGATACGAGCCAACGATTAGCAGCCACAATTGGCAAGCGTGCTGTAATGCGCACGAAGCACCCTCCTCCCACCACTACACTTAATTTAGAAACAGTACAAGTGTTCCCATAAGATTCTCAAACCTATGTCGCAAAGATCAGCCTTGCGCCGAATTCACAAAAATCCCACTGCACATTCCAATTCTTGACGTGCAGTCGGCTGCTACTGGTGTTGCTAGTTGTGACTGCTGATGACAGATGCCGTAGCAATCAATTCATGGAGTGAGTTGTATGTTTTGCGATACTCTGTCTCTGACAAGCAAGCAGAGGTGACATAGGCGCGAACACAGGAAGCTTGCAGCCCCTCGCTGCCTGCAGACACCGAACAGCCACACTAGGAGGGCGGCCTAAGTCGTCGGCGAAATGTGCTCATTCGCTTGTGTGCGACGTCAAGCTCTAAATAAGGCTGTCACTAGCGTGAGCGTTGCGTGAGCGTCGTGTAAAGTCGGAAAAGTCGTCTGCGTGGGTGAGTGCCATGTTTGGGGAGCGTTTCGTAGTTTGCGCAGTGCAATGGAGACGCGGAAAGTTGTTGTGGCCCAGTCTTTTGCAGTTGGACGACAAGAGTGGTACACAGTAGTAAAGTGCGAGGCAGCGCCTCCAGAATTTTTAACACACCAACATGCGCACACTGCCATGCAAGTGGAATAATTCACAGCCAGAAAATGTGTCAAGGCAGATACGAGCCAACGATTAGCAGCCACAATTGGCAAGCGTGCTGTAATGCGCACGAAGCACCCTCCTCCCACCACTACACTTAATTTAGAAACAGTACAAGTGTTCCCATAAGATTCTCAAACCTATGTCGCAAAGATCAGCCTTGCGCCGAATTCACAAAAATCCCACTGCACATTCCAATTCTTGACGTGCAGTCGGCTGCTACTGGTGTTGCTAGTTGTGACTGCTGATGACAGATGCCGTAGCAATCAATTCATGGAGTGAGTTGTATGTTTTGCGATACTCTGTCTCTGACAAGCAAGCAGAGGTGACATAGGCGCGAACACAGGAAGCTTGCAGCCCCTCGCTGCCTGCAGACACCGAACAGCCACACTAGGAGGGCGGCCTAAGTCGTCGGCGAAATGTGCTCATTCGCTTGTGTGCGACGTCAAGCTCTAAATAAGGCTGTCACTAGCGTGAGCGTCGTGTAAAGTCGGAAAAGTCGTCTGCGTGGGTGAGTGCCATGTTTGGGGAGCGTTTCGTAGTTTGCGCAGTGCAATGGAGACGCGGAAAGTTGTTGTGGCCCAGTCTTTTGCAGTTGGACGACAAGAGTGGTACACAGTAGTAAAGTGCGAGGCAGCGCCTCCAGAATTTTTAACACACCAACATGCGCACACTGCCATGCAAGTGGAATAATTCACAGCCAGAAAATGTGTCAAGGCAGATACGAGCCAACGATTAGCAGCCACAATTGGCAAGCGTGCTGTAATGCGCACGAAGCACCCTCCTCCCACCACTACACTTAATTTAGAAACAGTACAAGTGTTCCCATAAGATTCTCAAACCTATGTCGCAAAGATCAGCCTTGCGCCGAATTCACAAAAATCCCACTGCACATTCCAATTCTTGACGTGCAGTCGGCTGCTACTGGTGTTGCTAGTTGTGACTGCTGATGACAGATGCCGTAGCAATCAATTCATGGAGTGAGTTGTATGTTTTGCGATACTCTGTCTCTGACAAGCAAGCAGAGGTGACATAGGCGCGAACACAGGAAGCTTGCAGCCCCTCGCTGCCTGCAGACACCGAACAGCCACACTAGGAGGGCGGCCTAAGTCGTCGGCGAAATGTGCTCATTCGCTTGTGTGCGACGTCAAGCTCTAAATAAGGCTGTCACTAGCGTGAGCGTTGCGTGAGCGTCGTGTAAAGTCGGAAAAGTCGTCTGCGTGGGTGAGTGCCATGTTTGGGGAGCGTTTCGTAGTTTGCGCAGTGCAATGGAGACGCGGAAAGTTGTTGTGGCCCAGTCTTTTGCAGTTGGACGACAAGAGTGGTACACAGTAGTAAAGTGCGAGGCAGCGCCTCCAGAATTTTTAACACACCAACATGCGCACACTGCCATGCAAGTGGAATAATTCACAGCCAGAAAATGTGTCAAGGCAGATACGAGCCAACGATTAGCAGCCACAATTGGCAAGCGTGCTGTAATGCGCACGAAGCACCCTCCTCCCACCACTACACTTAATTTAGAAACAGTACAAGTGTTCCCATAAGATTCTCAAACCTATGTCGCAAAGATCAGCCTTGCGCCGAATTCACAAAAATCCCACTGCACATTCCAATTCTTGACGTGCAGTCGGCTGCTACTGGTGTTGCTAGTTGTGACTGCTGATGACAGATGCCGTAGCAATCAATTCATGGAGTGAGTTGTATGTTTTGCGATACTCTGTCTCTGACAAGCAAGCAGAGGTGACATAGGCGCGAACACAGGAAGCTTGCAGCCCCTCGCTGCCTGCAGACACCGAACAGCCACACTAGGAGGGCGGCCTAAGTCGTCGGCGAAATGTGCTCATTCGCTTGTGTGCGACGTCAAGCTCTAAATAAGGCTGTCACTAGCGTGAGCGTTGCGTGAGCGTCGTGTAAAGTCGGAAAAGTCGTCTGCGTGGGTGAGTGCCATGTTTGGGGAGCGTTTCGTAGTTTGCGCAGTGCAATGGAGACGCGGAAAGTTGTTGTGGCCCAGTCTTTTGCAGTTGGACGACAAGAGTGGTACACAGTAGTAAAGTGCGAGGCAGCGCCTCCAGAATTTTTAACACACCAACATGCGCACACTGCCATGCAAGTGGAATAATTCACAGCCAGAAAATGTGTCAAGGCAGATACGAGCCAACGATTAGCAGCCACAATTGGCAAGCGTGCTGTAATGCGCACGAAGCACCCTCCTCCCACCACTACACTTAATTTAGAAACAGTACAAGTGTTCCCATAAGATTCTCAAACCTATGTCGCAAAGATCAGCCTTGCGCCGAATTCACAAAAATCCCACTGCACATTCCAATTCTTGACGTGCAGTCGGCTGCTACTGGTGTTGCTAGTTGTGACTGCTGATGACAGATGCCGTAGCAATCAATTCATGGAGTGAGTTGTATGTTTTGCGATACTCTGTCTCTGACAAGCAAGCAGAGGTGACATAGGCGCGAACACAGGAAGCTTGCAGCCCCTCGCTGCCTGCAGACACCGAACAGCCACACTAGGAGGGCGGCCTAAGTCGTCGGCGAAATGTGCTCATTCGCTTGTGTTCGACGTCAAGCTCTAAATAAGGCTGTCACTAGCGTGAGCGTTGCGTGAGCGTCGTGTAAAGTCGGAAAAGTCGTCTGCGTGGGTGAGTGCCATGTTTGGGGAGCGTTTCGTAGTTTGCGCAGTGCAATGGAGACGCGGAAAGTTGTTGTGGCCCAGTCTTTTGCAGTTGGACGACAAGAGTGGTACACAGTAGTAAAGTGCGAGGCAGCGCCTCCAGAATTTTTAACACACCAACATGCGCACACTGCCATGCAAGTGGAATAATTCACAGCCAGAAAATGTGTCAAGGCAGATACGAGCCAACGATTAGCAGCCACAATTGGCAAGCGTGCTGTAATGCGCACGAAGCACCCTCCTCCCACCACTACACTTAATTTAGAAACAGTACAAGTGTTCCCATAAGATTCTCAAACCTATGTCGCAAAGATCAGCCTTGCGCCGAATTCACAAAAATCCCACTGCACATTCCAATTCTTGACGTGCAGTCGGCTGCTACTGGTGTTGCTAGTTGTGACTGCTGATGACAGATGCCGTAGCAATCAATTCATGGAGTGAGTTGTATGTTTTGCGATACTCTGTCTCTGACAAGCAAGCAGAGGTGACATAGGCGCGAACACAGGAAGCTTGCAGCCCCTCGCTGCCTGCAGACACCGAACAGCCACACTAGGAGGGCGGCCTAAGTCGTCGGCGAAATGTGCTCATTCGCTTGTGTGCGACGTCAAGCTCTAAATAAGGCTGTCACTAGCGTGAGCGTTGCGTGAGCGTCGTGTAAAGTCGGAAAAGTCGTCTGCGTGGGTGAGTGCCATGTTTGGGGAGCGTTTCGTAGTTTGCGCAGTGCAATGGAGACGCGGAAAGTTGTTGTGGCCCAGTCTTTTGCAGTTGGACGACAAGAGTGGTACACAGTAGTAAAGTGCGAGGCAGCGCCTCCAGAATTTTTAACACACCAACATGCGCACACTGCCATGCAAGTGGAATAATTCACAGCCAGAAAATGTGTCAAGGCAGATACGAGCCAACGATTAGCAGCCACAATTGGCAAGCGTGCTGTAATGCGCACGAAGCACCCTCCTCCCACCACTACACTTAATTTAGAAACAGTACAAGTGTTCCCATAAGATTCTCAAACCTATGTCGCAAAGATCAGCCTTGCGCCGAATTCACAAAAATCCCACTGCACATTCCAATTCTTGACGTGCAGTCGGCTGCTACTGGTGTTGCTAGTTGTGACTGCTGATGACAGATGCCGTAGCAATCAATTCATGGAGTGAGTTGTATGTTTTGCGATACTCTGTCTCTGACAAGCAAGCAGAGGTGACATAGGCGCGAACACAGGAAGCTTGCAGCCCCTCGCTGCCTGCAGACACCGAACAGCCACACTAGGAGGGCGGCCTAAGTCGTCGGCGAAATGTGCTCATTCGCTTGTGTGCGACGTCAAGCTCTAAATAAGGCTGTCACTAGCGTGAGCGTTGCGTGAGCGTCGTGTAAAGTCGGAAAAGTCGTCTGCGTGGGTGAGTGCCATGTTTGGGGAGCGTTTCGTAGTTTGCGCAGTGCAATGGAGACGCGGAAAGTTGTTGTGGCCCAGTCTTTTGCAGTTGGACGACAAGAGTGGTACACAGTAGTAAAGTGCGAGGCAGCGCCTCCAGAATTTTTAACACACCAACATGCGCACACTGCCATGCAAGTGGAATAATTCACAGCCAGAAAATGTGTCAAGGCAGATACGAGCCAACGATTAGCAGCCACAATTGGCAAGCGTGCTGTAATGCGCACGAAGCACCCTCCTCCCACCACTACACTTAATTTAGAAACAGTACAAGTGTTCCCATAAGATTCTCAAACCTATGTCGCAAAGATCAGCCTTGCGCCGAATTCACAAAAATCCCACTGCACATTCCAATTCTTGACGTGCAGTCGGCTGCTACTGGTGTTGCTAGTTGTGACTGCTGATGACAGATGCCGTAGCAATCAATTCATGGAGTGAGTTGTATGTTTTGCGATACTCTGTCTCTGACAAGCAAGCAGAGGTGACATAGGCGCGAACACAGGAAGCTTGCAGCCCCTCGCTGCCTGCAGACACCGAACAGCCACACTAGGAGGGCGGCCTAAGTCGTCGGCGAAATGTGCTCATTCGCTTGTGTGCGACGTCAAGCTCTAAATAAGGCTGTCACTAGCGTGAGCGTCGTGTAAAGTCGGAAAAGTCGTCTGCGTGGGTGAGTGCCATGTTTGGGGAGCGTTTCGTAGTTTGCGCAGTGCAATGGAGACGCGGAAAGTTGTTGTGGCCCAGTCTTTTGCAGTTGGACGACAAGAGTGGTACACAGTAGTAAAGTGCGAGGCAGCGCCTCCAGAATTTTTAACACACCAACATGCGCACACTGCCATGCAAGTGGAATAATTCACAGCCAGAAAATGTGTCAAGGCAGATACGAGCCAACGATTAGCAGCCACAATTGGCAAGCGTGCTGTAATGCGCACGAAGCACCCTCCTCCCACCACTACACTTAATTTAGAAACAGTACAAGTGTTCCCATAAGATTCTCAAACCTATGTCGCAAAGATCAGCCTTGCGCCGAATTCACAAAAATCCCACTGCACATTCCAATTCTTGACGTGCAGTCGGCTGCTACTGGTGTTGCTAGTTGTGACTGCTGATGACAGATGCCGTAGCAATCAATTCATGGAGTGAGTTGTATGTTTTGCGATACTCTGTCTCTGACAAGCAAGCAGAGGTGACATAGGCGCGAACACAGGAAGCTTGCAGCCCCTCGCTGCCTGCAGACACCGAACAGCCACACTAGGAGGGCGGCCTAAGTCGTCGGCGAAATGTGCTCATTCGCTTGTGTGCGACGTCAAGCTCTAAATAAGGCTGTCACTAGCGTGAGCGTTGCGTGAGCGTCGTGTAAAGTCGGAAAAGTCGTCTGCGTGGGTGAGTGCCATGTTTGGGGAGCGTTTCGTAGTTTGCGCAGTGCAATGGAGACGCGGAAAGTTGTTGTGGCCCAGTCTTTTGCAGTTGGACGACAAGAGTGGTACACAGTAGTAAAGTGCGAGGCAGCGCCTCCAGAATTTTTAACACACCAACATGCGCACACTGCCATGCAAGTGGAATAATTCACAGCCAGAAAATGTGTCAAGGCAGATACGAGCCAACGATTAGCAGCCACAATTGGCAAGCGTGCTGTAATGCGCACGAAGCACCCTCCTCCCACCACTACACTTAATTTAGAAACAGTACAAGTGTTCCCATAAGATTCTCAAACCTATGTCGCAAAGATCAGCCTTGCGCCGAATTCACAAAAATCCCACTGCACATTCCAATTCTTGACGTGCAGTCGGCTGCTACTGGTGTTGCTAGTTGTGACTGCTGATGACAGATGCCGTAGCAATCAATTCATGGAGTGAGTTGTATGTTTTGCGATACTCTGTCTCTGACAAGCAAGCAGAGGTGACATAGGCGCGAACACAGGAAGCTTGCAGCCCCTCGCTGCCTGCAGACACCGAACAGCCACACTAGGAGGGCGGCCTAAGTCGTCGGCGAAATGTGCTCATTCGCTTGTGTGCGACGTCAAGCTCTAAATAAGGCTGTCACTAGCGTGAGCGTTGCGTGAGCGTCGTGTAAAGTCGGAAAAGTCGTCTGCGTGGGTGAGTGCCATGTTTGGGGAGCGTTTCGTAGTTTGCGCAGTGCAATGGAGACGCGGAAAGTTGTTGTGGCCCAGTCTTTTGCAGTTGGACGACAAGAGTGGTACACAGTAGTAAAGTGCGAGGCAGCGCCTCCAGAATTTTTAACACACCAACATGCGCACACTGCCATGCAAGTGGAATAATTCACAGCCAGAAAATGTGTCAAGGCAGATACGAGCCAACGATTAGCAGCCACAATTGGCAAGCGTGCTGTAATGCGCACGAAGCACCCTCCTCCCACCACTACACTTAATTTAGAAACAGTACAAGTGTTCCCATAAGATTCTCAAACCTATGTCGCAAAGATCAGCCTTGCGCCGAATTCACAAAAATCCCACTGCACATTCCAATTCTTGACGTGCAGTCGGCTGCTACTGGTGTTGCTAGTTGTGACTGCTGATGACAGATGCCGTAGCAATCAATTCATGGAGTGAGTTGTATGTTTTGCGATACTCTGTCTCTGACAAGCAAGCAGAGGTGACATAGGCGCGAACACAGGAAGCTTGCAGCCCCTCGCTGCCTGCAGACACCGAACAGCCACACTAGGAGGGCGGCCTAAGTCGTCGGCGAAATGTGCTCATTCGCTTGTGTGCGACGTCAAGCTCTAAATAAGGCTGTCACTAGCGTGAGCGTTGCGTGAGCGTCGTGTAAAGTCGGAAAAGTCGTCTGCGTGGGTGAGTGCCATGTTTGGGGAGCGTTTCGTAGTTTGCGCAGTGCAATGGAGACGCGGAAAGTTGTTGTGGCCCAGTCTTTTGCAGTTGGACGACAAGAGTGGTACACAGTAGTAAAGTGCGAGGCAGCGCCTCCAGAATTTTTAACACACCAACATGCGCACACTGCCATGCAAGTGGAATAATTCACAGCCAGAAAATGTGTCAAGGCAGATACGAGCCAACGATTAGCAGCCACAATTGGCAAGCGTGCTGTAATGCGCACGAAGCACCCTCCTCCCACCACTACACTTAATTTAGAAACAGTACAAGTGTTCCCATAAGATTCTCAAACCTATGTCGCAAAGATCAGCCTTGCGCCGAATTCACAAAAATCCCACTGCACATTCCAATTCTTGACGTGCAGTCGGCTGCTACTGGTGTTGCTAGTTGTGACTGCTGATGACAGATGCCGTAGCAATCAATTCATGGAGTGAGTTGTATGTTTTGCGATACTCTGTCTCTGACAAGCAAGCAGAGGTGACATAGGCGCGAACACAGGAAGCTTGCAGCCCCTCGCTGCCTGCAGACACCGAACAGCCACACTAGGAGGGCGGCCTAAGTCGTCGGCGAAATGTGCTCATTCGCTTGTGTGCGACGTCAAGCTCTAAATAAGGCTGTCACTAGCGTGAGCGTTGCGTGAGCGTCGTGTAAAGTCGGAAAAGTCGTCTGCGTGGGTGAGTGCCATGTTTGGGGAGCGTTTCGTAGTTTGCGCAGTGCAATGGAGACGCGGAAAGTTGTTGTGGCCCAGTCTTTTGCAGTTGGACGACAAGAGTGGTACACAGTAGTAAAGTGCGAGGCAGCGCCTCCAGAATTTTTAACACACCAACATGCGCACACTGCCATGCAAGTGGAATAATTCACAGCCAGAAAATGTGTCAAGGCAGATACGAGCCAACGATTAGCAGCCACAATTGGCAAGCGTGCTGTAATGCGCACGAAGCACCCTCCTCCCACCACTACACTTAATTTAGAAACAGTACAAGTGTTCCCATAAGATTCTCAAACCTATGTCGCAAAGATCAGCCTTGCGCCGAATTCACAAAAATCCCACTGCACATTCCAATTCTTGACGTGCAGTCGGCTGCTACTGGTGTTGCTAGTTGTGACTGCTGATGACAGATGCCGTAGCAATCAATTCATGGAGTGAGTTGTATGTTTTGCGATACTCTGTCTCTGACAAGCAAGCAGAGGTGACATAGGCGCGAACACAGGAAGCTTGCAGCCCCTCGCTGCCTGCAGACACCGAACAGCCACACTAGGAGGGCGGCCTAAGTCGTCGGCGAAATGTGCTCATTCGCTTGTGTGCGACGTCAAGCTCTAAATAAGGCTGTCACTAGCGTGAGCGTTGCGTGAGCGTCGTGTAAAGTCGGAAAAGTCGTCTGCGTGGGTGAGTGCCATGTTTGGGGAGCGTTTCGTAGTTTGCGCAGTGCAATGGAGACGCGGAAAGTTGTTGTGGCCCAGTCTTTTGCAGTTGGACGACAAGAGTGGTACACAGTAGTAAAGTGCGAGGCAGCGCCTCCAGAATTTTTAACACACCAACATGCGCACACTGCCATGCAAGTGGAATAATTCACAGCCAGAAAATGTGTCAAGGCAGATACGAGCCAACGATTAGCAGCCACAATTGGCAAGCGTGCTGTAATGCGCACGAAGCACCCTCCTCCCACCACTACACTTAATTTAGAAACAGTACAAGTGTTCCCATAAGATTCTCAAACCTATGTCGCAAAGATCAGCCTTGCGCCGAATTCACAAAAATCCCACTGCACATTCCAATTCTTGACGTGCAGTCGGCTGCTACTGGTGTTGCTAGTTGTGACTGCTGATGACAGATGCCGTAGCAATCAATTCATGGAGTGAGTTGTATGTTTTGCGATACTCTGTCTCTGACAAGCAAGCAGAGGTGACATAGGCGCGAACACAGGAAGCTTGCAGCCCCTCGCTGCCTGCAGACACCGAACAGCCACACTAGGAGGGCGGCCTAAGTCGTCGGCGAAATGTGCTCATTCGCTTGTGTGCGACGTCAAGCTCTAAATAAGGCTGTCACTAGCGTGAGCGTTGCGTGAGCGTCGTGTAAAGTCGGAAAAGTCGTCTGCGTGGGTGAGTGCCATGTTTGGGGAGCGTTTCGTAGTTTGCGCAGTGCAATGGAGACGCGGAAAGTTGTTGTGGCCCAGTCTTTTGCAGTTGGACGACAAGAGTGGTACACAGTAGTAAAGTGCGAGGCAGCGCCTCCAGAATTTTTAACACACCAACATGCGCACACTGCCATGCAAGTGGAATAATTCACAGCCAGAAAATGTGTCAAGGCAGATACGAGCCAACGATTAGCAGCCACAATTGGCAAGCGTGCTGTAATGCGCACGAAGCACCCTCCTCCCACCACTACACTTAATTTAGAAACAGTACAAGTGTTCCCATAAGATTCTCAAACCTATGTCGCAAAGATCAGCCTTGCGCCGAATTCACAAAAATCCCACTGCACATTCCAATTCTTGACGTGCAGTCGGCTGCTACTGGTGTTGCTAGTTGTGACTGCTGATGACAGATGCCGTAGCAATCAATTCATGGAGTGAGTTGTATGTTTTGCGATACTCTGTCTCTGACAAGCAAGCAGAGGTGACATAGGCGCGAACACAGGAAGCTTGCAGCCCCTCGCTGCCTGCAGACACCGAACAGCCACACTAGGAGGGCGGCCTAAGTCGTCGGCGAAATGTGCTCATTCGCTTGTGTGCGACGTCAAGCTCTAAATAAGGCTGTCACTAGCGTGAGCGTTGCGTGAGCGTCGTGTAAAGTCGGAAAAGTCGTCTGCGTGGGTGAGTGCCATGTTTGGGGAGCGTTTCGTAGTTTGCGCAGTGCAATGGAGACGCGGAAAGTTGTTGTGGCCCAGTCTTTTGCAGTTGGACGACAAGAGTGGTACACAGTAGTAAAGTGCGAGGCAGCGCCTCCAGAATTTTTAACACACCAACATGCGCACACTGCCATGCAAGTGGAATAATTCACAGCCAGAAAATGTGTCAAGGCAGATACGAGCCAACGATTAGCAGCCACAATTGGCAAGCGTGCTGTAATGCGCACGAAGCACCCTCCTCCCACCACTACACTTAATTTAGAAACAGTACAAGTGTTCCCATAAGATTCTCAAACCTATGTCGCAAAGATCAGCCTTGCGCCGAATTCACAAAAATCCCACTGCACATTCCAATTCTTGACGTGCAGTCGGCTGCTACTGGTGTTGCTAGTTGTGACTGCTGATGACAGATGCCGTAGCAATCAATTCATGGAGTGAGTTGTATGTTTTGCGATACTCTGTCTCTGACAAGCAAGCAGAGGTGACATAGGCGCGAACACAGGAAGCTTGCAGCCCCTCGCTGCCTGCAGACACCGAACAGCCACACTAGGAGGGCGGCCTAAGTCGTCGGCGAAATGTGCTCATTCGCTTGTGTGCGACGTCAAGCTCTAAATAAGGCTGTCACTAGCGTGAGCGTTGCGTGAGCGTCGTGTAAAGTCGGAAAAGTCGTCTGCGTGGGTGAGTGCCATGTTTGGGGAGCGTTTCGTAGTTTGCGCAGTGCAATGGAGACGCGGAAAGTTGTTGTGGCCCAGTCTTTTGCAGTTGGACGACAAGAGTGGTACACAGTAGTAAAGTGCGAGGCAGCGCCTCCAGAATTTTTAACACACCAACATGCGCACACTGCCATGCAAGTGGAATAATTCACAGCCAGAAAATGTGTCAAGGCAGATACGAGCCAACGATTAGCAGCCACAATTGGCAAGCGTGCTGTAATGCGCACGAAGCACCCTCCTCCCACCACTACACTTAATTTAGAAACAGTACAAGTGTTCCCATAAGATTCTCAAACCTATGTCGCAAAGATCAGCCTTGCGCCGAATTCACAAAAATCCCACTGCACATTCCAATTCTTGACGTGCAGTCGGCTGCTACTGGTGTTGCTAGTTGTGACTGCTGATGACAGATGCCGTAGCAATCAATTCATGGAGTGAGTTGTATGTTTTGCGATACTCTGTCTCTGACAAGCAAGCAGAGGTGACATAGGCGCGAACACAGGAAGCTTGCAGCCCCTCGCTGCCTGCAGACACCGAACAGCCACACTAGGAGGGCGGCCTAAGTCGTCGGCGAAATGTGCTCATTCGCTTGTGTGCGACGTCAAGCTCTAAATAAGGCTGTCACTAGCGTGAGCGTTGCGTGAGCGTCGTGTAAAGTCGGAAAAGTCGTCTGCGTGGGTGAGTGCCATGTTTGGGGAGCGTTTCGTAGTTTGCGCAGTGCAATGGAGACGCGGAAAGTTGTTGTGGCCCAGTCTTTTGCAGTTGGACGACAAGAGTGGTACACAGTAGTAAAGTGCGAGGCAGCGCCTCCAGAATTTTTAACACACCAACATGCGCACACTGCCATGCAAGTGGAATAATTCACAGCCAGAAAATGTGTCAAGGCAGATACGAGCCAACGATTAGCAGCCACAATTGGCAAGCGTGCTGTAATGCGCACGAAGCACCCTCCTCCCACCACTACACTTAATTTAGAAACAGTACAAGTGTTCCCATAAGATTCTCAAACCTATGTCGCAAAGATCAGCCTTGCGCCGAATTCACAAAAATCCCACTGCACATTCCAATTCTTGACGTGCAGTCGGCTGCTACTGGTGTTGCTAGTTGTGACTGCTGATGACAGATGCCGTAGCAATCAATTCATGGAGTGAGTTGTATGTTTTGCGATACTCTGTCTCTGACAAGCAAGCAGAGGTGACATAGGCGCGAACACAGGAAGCTTGCAGCCCCTCGCTGCCTGCAGACACCGAACAGCCACACTAGGAGGGCGGCCTAAGTCGTCGGCGAAATGTGCTCATTCGCTTGTGTGCGACGTCAAGCTCTAAATAAGGCTGTCACTAGCGTGAGCGTTGCGTGAGCGTCGTGTAAAGTCGGAAAAGTCGTCTGCGTGGGTGAGTGCCATGTTTGGGGAGCGTTTCGTAGTTTGCGCAGTGCAATGGAGACGCGGAAAGTTGTTGTGGCCCAGTCTTTTGCAGTTGGACGACAAGAGTGGTACACAGTAGTAAAGTGCGAGGCAGCGCCTCCAGAATTTTTAACACACCAACATGCGCACACTGCCATGCAAGTGGAATAATTCACAGCCAGAAAATGTGTCAAGGCAGATACGAGCCAACGATTAGCAGCCACAATTGGCAAGCGTGCTGTAATGCGCACGAAGCACCCTCCTCCCACCACTACACTTAATTTAGAAACAGTACAAGTGTTCCCATAAGATTCTCAAACCTATGTCGCAAAGATCAGCCTTGCGCCGAATTCACAAAAATCCCACTGCACATTCCAATTCTTGACGTGCAGTCGGCTGCTACTGGTGTTGCTAGTTGTGACTGCTGATGACAGATGCCGTAGCAATCAATTCATGGAGTGAGTTGTATGTTTTGCGATACTCTGTCTCTGACAAGCAAGCAGAGGTGACATAGGCGCGAACACAGGAAGCTTGCAGCCCCTCGCTGCCTGCAGACACCGAACAGCCACACTAGGAGGGCGGCCTAAGTCGTCGGCGAAATGTGCTCATTCGCTTGTGTGCGACGTCAAGCTCTAAATAAGGCTGTCACTAGCGTGAGCGTTGCGTGAGCGTCGTGTAAAGTCGGAAAAGTCGTCTGCGTGGGTGAGTGCCATGTTTGGGGAGCGTTTCGTAGTTTGCGCAGTGCAATGGAGACGCGGAAAGTTGTTGTGGCCCAGTCTTTTGCAGTTGGACGACAAGAGTGGTACACAGTAGTAAAGTGCGAGGCAGCGCCTCCAGAATTTTTAACACACCAACATGCGCACACTGCCATGCAAGTGGAATAATTCACAGCCAGAAAATGTGTCAAGGCAGATGCGAGCCAACGATTAGCAGCCACAATTGGCAAGCGTGCTGTAATGCGCACGAAGCACCCTCCTCCCACCACTACACTTAATTTAGAAACAGTACAAGTGTTCCCATAAGATTCTCAAACCTATGTCGCAAAGATCAGCCTTGCGCCGAATTCACAAAAATCCCACTGCACATTCCAATTCTTGACGTGCAGTCGGCTGCTACTGGTGTTGCTAGTTGTGACTGCTGATGACAGATGCCGTAGCAATCAATTCATGGAGTGAGTTGTATGTTTTGCGATACTCTGTCTCTGACAAGCAAGCAGAGGTGACATAGGCGCGAACACAGGAAGCTTGCAGCCCCTCGCTGCCTGCAGACACCGAACAGCCACACTAGGAGGGCGGCCTAAGTCGTCGGCGAAATGTGCTCATTCGCTTGTGTGCGACGTCAAGCTCTAAATAAGGCTGTCACTAGCGTGAGCGTTGCGTGAGCGTCGTGTAAAGTCGGAAAAGTCGTCTGCGTGGGTGAGTGCCATGTTTGGGGAGCGTTTCGTAGTTTGCGCAGTGCAATGGAGACGCGGAAAGTTGTTGTGGCCCAGTCTTTTGCAGTTGGACGACAAGAGTGGTACACAGTAGTAAAGTGCGAGGCAGCGCCTCCAGAATTTTTAACACACCAACATGCGCACACTGCCATGCAAGTGGAATAATTCACAGCCAGAAAATGTGTCAAGGCAGATACGAGCCAACGATTAGCAGCCACAATTGGCAAGCGTGCTGTAATGCGCACGAAGCACCCTCCTCCCACCACTACACTTAATTTAGAAACAGTACAAGTGTTCCCATAAGATTCTCAAACCTATGTCGCAAAGATCAGCCTTGCGCCGAATTCACAAAAATCCCACTGCACATTCCAATTCTTGACGTGCAGTCGGCTGCTACTGGTGTTGCTAGTTGTGACTGCTGATGACAGATGCCGTAGCAATCAATTCATGGAGTGAGTTGTATGTTTTGCGATACTCTGTCTCTGACAAGCAAGCAGAGGTGACATAGGCGCGAACACAGGAAGCTTGCAGCCCCTCGCTGCCTGCAGACACCGAACAGCCACACTAGGAGGGCGGCCTAAGTCGTCGGCGAAATGTGCTCATTCGCTTGTGTGCGACGTCAAGCTCTAAATAAGGCTGTCACTAGCGTGAGCGTTGCGTGAGCGTCGTGTAAAGTCGGAAAAGTCGTCTGCGTGGGTGAGTGCCATGTTTGGGGAGCGTTTCGTAGTTTGCGCAGTGCAATGGAGACGCGGAAAGTTGTTGTGGCCCAGTCTTTTGCAGTTGGACGACAAGAGTGGTACACAGTAGTAAAGTGCGAGGCAGCGCCTCCAGAATTTTTAACACACCAACATGCGCACACTGCCATGCAAGTGGAATAATTCACAGCCAGAAAATGTGTCAAGGCAGATACGAGCCAACGATTAGCAGCCACAATTGGCAAGCGTGCTGTAATGCGCACGAAGCACCCTCCTCCCACCACTACACTTAATTTAGAAACAGTACAAGTGTTCCCATAAGATTCTCAAACCTATGTCGCAAAGATCAGCCTTGCGCCGAATTCACAAAAATCCCACTGCACATTCCAATTCTTGACGTGCAGTCGGCTGCTACTGGTGTTGCTAGTTGTGACTGCTGATGACAGATGCCGTAGCAATCAATTCATGGAGTGAGTTGTATGTTTTGCGATACTCTGTCTCTGACAAGCAAGCAGAGGTGACATAGGCGCGAACACAGGAAGCTTGCAGCCCCTCGCTGCCTGCAGACACCGAACAGCCACACTAGGAGGGCGGCCTAAGTCGTCGGCGAAATGTGCTCATTCGCTTGTGTGCGACGTCAAGCTCTAAATAAGGCTGTCACTAGCGTGAGCGTTGCGTGAGCGTCGTGTAAAGTCGGAAAAGTCGTCTGCGTGGGTGAGTGCCATGTTTGGGGAGCGTTTCGTAGTTTGCGCAGTGCAATGGAGACGCGGAAAGTTGTTGTGGCCCAGTCTTTTGCAGTTGGACGACAAGAGTGGTACACAGTAGTAAAGTGCGAGGCAGCGCCTCCAGAATTTTTAACACACCAACATGCGCACACTGCCATGCAAGTGGAATAATTCACAGCCAGAAAATGTGTCAAGGCAGATACGAGCCAACGATTAGCAGCCACAATTGGCAAGCGTGCTGTAATGCGCACGAAGCACCCTCCTCCCACCACTACACTTAATTTAGAAACAGTACAAGTGTTCCCATAAGATTCTCAAACCTATGTCGCAAAGATCAGCCTTGCGCCGAATTCACAAAAATCCCACTGCACATTCCAATTCTTGACGTGCAGTCGGCTGCTACTGGTGTTGCTAGTTGTGACTGCTGATGACAGATGCCGTAGCAATCAATTCATGGAGTGAGTTGTATGTTTTGCGATACTCTGTCTCTGACAAGCAAGCAGAGGTGACATAGGCGCGAACACAGGAAGCTTGCAGCCCCTCGCTGCCTGCAGACACCGAACAGCCACACTAGGAGGGCGGCCTAAGTCGTCGGCGAAATGTGCTCATTCGCTTGTGTGCGACGTCAAGCTCTAAATAAGGCTGTCACTAGCGTGAGCGTTGCGTGAGCGTCGTGTAAAGTCGGAAAAGTCGTCTGCGTGGGTGAGTGCCATGTTTGGGGAGCGTTTCGTAGTTTGCGCAGTGCAATGGAGACGCGGAAAGTTGTTGTGGCCCAGTCTTTTGCAGTTGGACGACAAGAGTGGTACACAGTAGTAAAGTGCGAGGCAGCGCCTCCAGAATTTTTAACACACCAACATGCGCACACTGCCATGCAAGTGGAATAATTCACAGCCAGAAAATGTGTCAAGGCAGATGCGAGCCAACGATTAGCAGCCACAATTGGCAAGCGTGCTGTAATGCGCACGAAGCACCCTCCTCCCACCACTACACTTAATTTAGAAACAGTACAAGTGTTCCCATAAGATTCTCAAACCTATGTCGCAAAGATCAGCCTTGCGCCGAATTCACAAAAATCCCACTGCACATTCCAATTCTTGACGTGCAGTCGGCTGCTACTGGTGTTGCTAGTTGTGACTGCTGATGACAGATGCCGTAGCAATCAATTCATGGAGTGAGTTGTATGTTTTGCGATACTCTGTCTCTGACAAGCAAGCAGAGGTGACATAGGCGCGAACACAGGAAGCTTGCAGCCCCTCGCTGCCTGCAGACACCGAACAGCCACACTAGGAGGGCGGCCTAAGTCGTCGGCGAAATGTGCTCATTCGCTTGTGTGCGACGTCAAGCTCTAAATAAGGCTGTCACTAGCGTGAGCGTTGCGTGAGCGTCGTGTAAAGTCGGAAAAGTCGTCTGCGTGGGTGAGTGCCATGTTTGGGGAGCGTTTCGTAGTTTGCGCAGTGCAATGGAGACGCGGAAAGTTGTTGTGGCCCAGTCTTTTGCAGTTGGACGACAAGAGTGGTACACAGTAGTAAAGTGCGAGGCAGCGCCTCCAGAATTTTTAACACACCAACATGCGCACACTGCCATGCAAGTGGAATAATTCACAGCCAGAAAATGTGTCAAGGCAGATACGAGCCAACGATTAGCAGCCACAATTGGCAAGCGTGCTGTAATGCGCACGAAGCACCCTCCTCCCACCACTACACTTAATTTAGAAACAGTACAAGTGTTCCCATAAGATTCTCAAACCTATGTCGCAAAGATCAGCCTTGCGCCGAATTCACAAAAATCCCACTGCACATTCCAATTCTTGACGTGCAGTCGGCTGCTACTGGTGTTGCTAGTTGTGACTGCTGATGACAGATGCCGTAGCAATCAATTCATGGAGTGAGTTGTATGTTTTGCGATACTCTGTCTCTGACAAGCAAGCAGAGGTGACATAGGCGCGAACACAGGAAGCTTGCAGCCCCTCGCTGCCTGCAGACACCGAACAGCCACACTAGGAGGGCGGCCTAAGTCGTCGGCGAAATGTGCTCATTCGCTTGTGTGCGACGTCAAGCTCTAAATAAGGCTGTCACTAGCGTGAGCGTTGCGTGAGCGTCGTGTAAAGTCGGAAAAGTCGTCTGCGTGGGTGAGTGCCATGTTTGGGGAGCGTTTCGTAGTTTGCGCAGTGCAATGGAGACGCGGAAAGTTGTTGTGGCCCAGTCTTTTGCAGTTGGACGACAAGAGTGGTACACAGTAGTAAAGTGCGAGGCAGCGCCTCCAGAATTTTTAACACACCAACATGCGCACACTGCCATGCAAGTGGAATAATTCACAGCCAGAAAATGTGTCAAGGCAGATGCGAGCAAACGATTAGCAGCCACAATTGGCAAGCGTGCTGTAATGCGCACGAAGCACCCTCCTCCCACCACTACACTTAATTTAGAAACAGTACAAGTGTTCCCATAAGATTCTCAAACCTATGTCGCAAAGATCAGCCTTGCGCCGAATTCACAAAAATCCCACTGCACATTCCAATTCTTGACGTGCAGTCGGCTGCTACTGGTGTTGCTAGTTGTGACTGCTGATGACAGATGCCGTAGCAATCAATTCATGGAGTGAGTTGTATGTTTTGCGATACTCTGTCTCTGACAAGCAAGCAGAGGTGACATAGGCGCGAACACAGGAAGCTTGCAGCCCCTCGCTGCCTGCAGACACCGAACAGCCACACTAGGAGGGCGGCCTAAGTCGTCGGCGAAATGTGCTCATTCGCTTGTGTGCGACGTCAAGCTCTAAATAAGGCTGTCACTAGCGTGAGCGTTGCGTGAGCGTCGTGTAAAGTCGGAAAAGTCGTCTGCGTGGGTGAGTGCCATGTTTGGGGAGCGTTTCGTAGTTTGCGCAGTGCAATGGAGACGCGGAAAGTTGTTGTGGCCCAGTCTTTTGCAGTTGGACGACAAGAGTGGTACACAGTAGTAAAGTGCGAGGCAGCGCCTCCAGAATTTTTAACACACCAACATGCGCACACTGCCATGCAAGTGGAATAATTCACAGCCAGAAAATGTGTCAAGGCAGATGCGAGCAAACGATTAGCAGCCACAATTGGCAAGCGTGCTGTAATGCGCACGAAGCACCCTCCTCCCACCACTACACTTAATTTAGAAACAGTACAAGTGTTCCCATAAGATTCTCAAACCTATGTCGCAAAGATCAGCCTTGCGCCGAATTCACAAAAATCCCACTGCACATTCCAATTCTTGACGTGCAGTCGGCTGCTACTGGTGTTGCTAGTTGTGACTGCTGATGACAGATGCCGTAGCAATCAATTCATGGAGTGAGTTGTATGTTTTGCGATACTCTGTCTCTGACAAGCAAGCAGAGGTGACATAGGCGCGAACACAGGAAGCTTGCAGCCCCTCGCTGCCTGCAGACACCGAACAGCCACACTAGGAGGGCGGCCTAAGTCGTCGGCGAAATGTGCTCATTCGCTTGTGTGCGACGTCAAGCTCTAAATAAGGCTGTCACTAGCGTGAGCGTTGCGTGAGCGTCGTGTAAAGTCGGAAAAGTCGTCTGCGTGGGTGAGTGCCATGTTTGGGGAGCGTTTCGTAGTTTGCGCAGTGCAATGGAGACGCGGAAAGTTGTTGTGGCCCAGTCTTTTGCAGTTGGACGACAAGAGTGGTACACAGTAGTAAAGTGCGAGGCAGCGCCTCCAGAATTTTTAACACACCAACATGCGCACACTGCCATGCAAGTGGAATAATTCACAGCCAGAAAATGTGTCAAGGCAGATACGAGCCAACGATTAGCAGCCACAATTGGCAAGCGTGCTGTAATGCGCACGAAGCACCCTCCTCCCACCACTACACTTAATTTAGAAACAGTACAAGTGTTCCCATAAGATTCTCAAACCTATGTCGCAAAGATCAGCCTTGCGCCGAATTCACAAAAATCCCACTGCACATTCCAATTCTTGACGTGCAGTCGGCTGCTACTGGTGTTGCTAGTTGTGACTGCTGATGACAGATGCCGTAGCAATCAATTCATGGAGTGAGTTGTATGTTTTGCGATACTCTGTCTCTGACAAGCAAGCAGAGGTGACATAGGCGCGAACACAGGAAGCTTGCAGCCCCTCGCTGCCTGCAGACACCGAACAGCCACACCAGGAGGGCGGCCTAAGTCGTCGGCGAAATGTGCTCATTCGCTTGTGTGCGACGTCAAGCTCTAAATAAGGCTGTCACTAGCGTGAGCGTTGCGTGAGCGTCGTGTAAAGTCGGAAAAGTCGTCTGCGTGGGTGAGTGCCATGTTTGGGGAGCGTTTCGTAGTTTGCGCAGTGCAATGGAGACGCGGAAAGTTGTTGTGGCCCAGTCTTTTGCAGTTGGACGACAAGAGTGGTACACAGTAGTAAAGTGCGAGGCAGCGCCTCCAGAATTTTTAACACACCAACATGCGCACACTGCCATGCAAGTGGAATAATTCACAGCCAGAAAATGTGTCAAGGCAGATACGAGCCAACGATTAGCAGCCACAATTGGCAAGCGTGCTGTAATGCGCACGAAGCACCCTCCTCCCACCACTACACTTAATTTAGAAACAGTACAAGTGTTCCCATAAGATTCTCAAACCTATGTCGCAAAGATCAGCCTTGCGCCGAATTCACAAAAATCCCACTGCACATTCCAATTCTTGACGTGCAGTCGGCTGCTACTGGTGTTGCTAGTTGTGACTGCTGATGACAGATGCCGTAGCAATCAATTCATGGAGTGAGTTGTATGTTTTGCGATACTCTGTCTCTGACAAGCAAGCAGAGGTGACATAGGCGCGAACACAGGAAGCTTGCAGCCCCTCGCTGCCTGCAGACACCGAACAGCCACACTAGGAGGGCGGCCTAAGTCGTCGGCGAAATGTGCTCATTCGCTTGTGTGCGACGTCAAGCTCTAAATAAGGCTGTCACTAGCGTGAGCGTTGCGTGAGCGTCGTGTAAAGTCGGAAAAGTCGTCTGCGTGGGTGAGTGCCATGTTTGGGGAGCGTTTCGTAGTTTGCGCAGTGCAATGGAGACGCGGAAAGTTGTTGTGGCCCAGTCTTTTGCAGTTGGACGACAAGAGTGGTACACAGTAGTAAAGTGCGAGGCAGCGCCTCCAGAATTTTTAACACACCAACATGCGCACACTGCCATGCAAGTGGAATAATTCACAGCCAGAAAATGTGTCAAGGCAGATGCGAGCCAACGATTAGCAGCCACAATTGGCAAGCGTGCTGTAATGCGCACGAAGCACCCTCCTCCCACCACTACACTTAATTTAGAAACAGTACAAGTGTTCCCATAAGATTCTCAAACCTATGTCGCAAAGATCAGCCTTGCGCCGAATTCACAAAAATCCCACTGCACATTCCAATTCTTGACGTGCAGTCGGCTGCTACTGGTGTTGCTAGTTGTGACTGCTGATGACAGATGCCGTAGCAATCAATTCATGGAGTGAGTTGTATGTTTTGCGATACTCTGTCTCTGACAAGCAAGCAGAGGTGACATAGGCGCGAACACAGGAAGCTTGCAGCCCCTCGCTGCCTGCAGACACCGAACAGCCACACTAGGAGGGCGGCCTAAGTCGTCGGCGAAATGTGCTCATTCGCTTGTGTGCGACGTCAAGCTCTAAATAAGGCTGTCACTAGCGTGAGCGTTGCGTGAGCGTCGTGTAAAGTCGGAAAAGTCGTCTGCGTGGGTGAGTGCCATGTTTGGGGAGCGTTTCGTAGTTTGCGCAGTGCAATGGAGACGCGGAAAGTTGTTGTGGCCCAGTCTTTTGCAGTTGGACGACAAGAGTGGTACACAGTAGTAAAGTGCGAGGCAGCGCCTCCAGAATTTTTAACACACCAACATGCGCACACTGCCATGCAAGTGGAATAATTCACAGCCAGAAAATGTGTCAAGGCAGATACGAGCCAACGATTAGCAGCCACAATTGGCAAGCGTGCTGTAATGCGCACGAAGCACCCTCCTCCCACCACTACACTTAATTTAGAAACAGTACAAGTGTTCCCATAAGATTCTCAAACCTATGTCGCAAAGATCAGCCTTGCGCCGAATTCACAAAAATCCCACTGCACATTCCAATTCTTGACGTGCAGTCGGCTGCTACTGGTGTTGCTAGTTGTGACTGCTGATGACAGATGCCGTAGCAATCAATTCATGGAGTGAGTTGTATGTTTTGCGATACTCTGTCTCTGACAAGCAAGCAGAGGTGACATAGGCGCGAACACAGGAAGCTTGCAGCCCCTCGCTGCCTGCAGACACCGAACAGCCACACTAGGAGGGCGGCCTAAGTCGTCGGCGAAATGTGCTCATTCGCTTGTGTGCGACGTCAAGCTCTAAATAAGGCTGTCACTAGCGTGAGCGTTGCGTGAGCGTCGTGTAAAGTCGGAAAAGTCGTCTGCGTGGGTGAGTGCCATGTTTGGGGAGCGTTTCGTAGTTTGCGCAGTGCAATGGAGACGCGGAAAGTTGTTGTGGCCCAGTCTTTTGCAGTTGGACGACAAGAGTGGTACACAGTAGTAAAGTGCGAGGCAGCGCCTCCAGAATTTTTAACACACCAACATGCGCACACTGCCATGCAAGTGGAATAATTCACAGCCAGAAAATGTGTCAAGGCAGATACGAGCCAACGATTAGCAGCCACAATTGGCAAGCGTGCTGTAATGCGCACGAAGCACCCTCCTCCCACCACTACACTTAATTTAGAAACAGTACAAGTGTTCCCATAAGATTCTCAAACCTATGTCGCAAAGATCAGCCTTGCGCCGAATTCACAAAAATCCCACTGCACATTCCAATTCTTGACGTGCAGTCGGCTGCTACTGGTGTTGCTAGTTGTGACTGCTGATGACAGATGCCGTAGCAATCAATTCATGGAGTGAGTTGTATGTTTTGCGATACTCTGTCTCTGACAAGCAAGCAGAGGTGACATAGGCGCGAACACAGGAAGCTTGCAGCCCCTCGCTGCCTGCAGACACCGAACAGCCACACTAGGAGGGCGGCCTAAGTCGTCGGCGAAATGTGCTCATTCGCTTGTGTGCGACGTCAAGCTCTAAATAAGGCTGTCACTAGCGTGAGCGTTGCGTGAGCGTCGTGTAAAGTCGGAAAAGTCGTCTGCGTGGGTGAGTGCCATGTTTGGGGAGCGTTTCGTAGTTTGCGCAGTGCAATGGAGACGCGGAAAGTTGTTGTGGCCCAGTCTTTTGCAGTTGGACGACAAGAGTGGTACACAGTAGTAAAGTGCGAGGCAGCGCCTCCAGAATTTTTAACACACCAACATGCGCACACTGCCATGCAAGTGGAATAATTCACAGCCAGAAAATGTGTCAAGGCAGATACGAGCCAACGATTAGCAGCCACAATTGGCAAGCGTGCTGTAATGCGCACGAAGCACCCTCCTCCCACCACTACACTTAATTTAGAAACAGTACAAGTGTTCCCATAAGATTCTCAAACCTATGTCGCAAAGATCAGCCTTGCGCCGAATTCACAAAAATCCCACTGCACATTCCAATTCTTGACGTGCAGTCGGCTGCTACTGGTGTTGCTAGTTGTGACTGCTGATGACAGATGCCGTAGCAATCAATTCATGGAGTGAGTTGTATGTTTTGCGATACTCTGTCTCTGACAAGCAAGCAGAGGTGACATAGGCGCGAACACAGGAAGCTTGCAGCCCCTCGCTGCCTGCAGACACCGAACAGCCACACTAGGAGGGCGGCCTAAGTCGTCGGCGAAATGTGCTCATTCGCTTGTGTGCGACGTCAAGCTCTAAATAAGGCTGTCACTAGCGTGAGCGTTGCGTGAGCGTCGTGTAAAGTCGGAAAAGTCGTCTGCGTGGGTGAGTGCCATGTTTGGGGAGCGTTTCGTAGTTTGCGCAGTGCAATGGAGACGCGGAAAGTTGTTGTGGCCCAGTCTTTTGCAGTTGGACGACAAGAGTGGTACACAGTAGTAAAGTGCGAGGCAGCGCCTCCAGAATTTTTAACACACCAACATGCGCACACTGCCATGCAAGTGGAATAATTCACAGCCAGAAAATGTGTCAAGGCAGATGCGAGCCAACGATTAGCAGCCACAATTGGCAAGCGTGCTGTAATGCGCACGAAGCACCCTCCTCCCACCACTACACTTAATTTAGAAACAGTACAAGTGTTCCCATAAGATTCTCAAACCTATGTCGCAAAGATCAGCCTTGCGCCGAATTCACAAAAATCCCACTGCACATTCCAATTCTTGACGTGCAGTCGGCTGCTACTGGTGTTGCTAGTTGTGACTGCTGATGACAGATGCCGTAGCAATCAATTCATGGAGTGAGTTGTATGTTTTGCGATACTCTGTCTCTGACAAGCAAGCAGAGGTGACATAGGCGCGAACACAGGAAGCTTGCAGCCCCTCGCTGCCTGCAGACACCGAACAGCCACACTAGGAGGGCGGCCTAAGTCGTCGGCGAAATGTGCTCATTCGCTTGTGTGCGACGTCAAGCTCTAAATAAGGCTGTCACTAGCGTGAGCGTTGCGTGAGCGTCGTGTAAAGTCGGAAAAGTCGTCTGCGTGGGTGAGTGCCATGTTTGGGGAGCGTTTCGTAGTTTGCGCAGTGCAATGGAGACGCGGAAAGTTGTTGTGGCCCAGTCTTTTGCAGTTGGACGACAAGAGTGGTACACAGTAGTAAAGTGCGAGGCAGCGCCTCCAGAATTTTTAACACACCAACATGCGCACACTGCCATGCAAGTGGAATAATTCACAGCCAGAAAATGTGTCAAGGCAGATACGAGCCAACGATTAGCAGCCACAATTGGCAAGCGTGCTGTAATGCGCACGAAGCACCCTCCTCCCACCACTACACTTAATTTAGAAACAGTACAAGTGTTCCCATAAGATTCTCAAACCTATGTCGCAAAGATCAGCCTTGCGCCGAATTCACAAAAATCCCACTGCACATTCCAATTCTTGACGTGCAGTCGGCTGCTACTGGTGTTGCTAGTTGTGACTGCTGATGACAGATGCCGTAGCAATCAATTCATGGAGTGAGTTGTATGTTTTGCGATACTCTGTCTCTGACAAGCAAGCAGAGGTGACATAGGCGCGAACACAGGAAGCTTGCAGCCCCTCGCTGCCTGCAGACACCGAACAGCCACACTAGGAGGGCGGCCTAAGTCGTCGGCGAAATGTGCTCATTCGCTTGTGTGCGACGTCAAGCTCTAAATAAGGCTGTCACTAGCGTGAGCGTTGCGTGAGCGTCGTGTAAAGTCGGAAAAGTCGTCTGCGTGGGTGAGTGCCATGTTTGGGGAGCGTTTCGTAGTTTGCGCAGTGCAATGGAGACGCGGAAAGTTGTTGTGGCCCAGTCTTTTGCAGTTGGACGACAAGAGTGGTACACAGTAGTAAAGTGCGAGGCAGCGCCTCCAGAATTTTTAACACACCAACATGCGCACACTGCCATGCAAGTGGAATAATTCACAGCCAGAAAATGTGTCAAGGCAGATACGAGCCAACGATTAGCAGCCACAATTGGCAAGCGTGCTGTAATGCGCACGAAGCACCCTCCTCCCACCACTACACTTAATTTAGAAACAGTACAAGTGTTCCCATAAGATTCTCAAACCTATGTCGCAAAGATCAGCCTTGCGCCGAATTCACAAAAATCCCACTGCACATTCCAATTCTTGACGTGCAGTCGGCTGCTACTGGTGTTGCTAGTTGTGACTGCTGATGACAGATGCCGTAGCAATCAATTCATGGAGTGAGTTGTATGTTTTGCGATACTCTGTCTCTGACAAGCAAGCAGAGGTGACATAGGCGCGAACACAGGAAGCTTGCAGCCCCTCGCTGCCTGCAGACACCGAACAGCCACACTAGGAGGGCGGCCTAAGTCGTCGGCGAAATGTGCTCATTCGCTTGTGTGCGACGTCAAGCTCTAAATAAGGCTGTCACTAGCGTGAGCGTTGCGTGAGCGTCGTGTAAAGTCGGAAAAGTCGTCTGCGTGGGTGAGTGCCATGTTTGGGGAGCGTTTCGTAGTTTGCGCAGTGCAATGGAGACGCGGAAAGTTGTTGTGGCCCAGTCTTTTGCAGTTGGACGACAAGAGTGGTACACAGTAGTAAAGTGCGAGGCAGCGCCTCCAGAATTTTTAACACACCAACATGCGCACACTGCCATGCAAGTGGAATAATTCACAGCCAGAAAATGTGTCAAGGCAGATACGAGCCAACGATTAGCAGCCACAATTGGCAAGCGTGCTGTAATGCGCACGAAGCACCCTCCTCCCACCACTACACTTAATTTAGAAACAGTACAAGTGTTCCCATAAGATTCTCAAACCTATGTCGCAAAGATCAGCCTTGCGCCGAATTCACAAAAATCCCACTGCACATTCCAATTCTTGACGTGCAGTCGGCTGCTACTGGTGTTGCTAGTTGTGACTGCTGATGACAGATGCCGTAGCAATCAATTCATGGAGTGAGTTGTATGTTTTGCGATACTCTGTCTCTGACAAGCAAGCAGAGGTGACATAGGCGCGAACACAGGAAGCTTGCAGCCCCTCGCTGCCTGCAGACACCGAACAGCCACACTAGGAGGGCGGCCTAAGTCGTCGGCGAAATGTGCTCATTCGCTTGTGTGCGACGTCAAGCTCTAAATAAGGCTGTCACTAGCGTGAGCGTTGCGTGAGCGTCGTGTAAAGTCGGAAAAGTCGTCTGCGTGGGTGAGTGCCATGTTTGGGGAGCGTTTCGTAGTTTGCGCAGTGCAATGGAGACGCGGAAAGTTGTTGTGGCCCAGTCTTTTGCAGTTGGACGACAAGAGTGGTACACAGTAGTAAAGTGCGAGGCAGCGCCTCCAGAATTTTTAACACACCAACATGCGCACACTGCCATGCAAGTGGAATAATTCACAGCCAGAAAATGTGTCAAGGCAGATACGAGCCAACGATTAGCAGCCACAATTGGCAAGCGTGCTGTAATGCGCACGAAGCACCCTCCTCCCACCACTACACTTAATTTAGAAACAGTACAAGTGTTCCCATAAGATTCTCAAACCTATGTCGCAAAGATCAGCCTTGCGCCGAATTCACAAAAATCCCACTGCACATTCCAATTCTTGACGTGCAGTCGGCTGCTACTGGTGTTGCTAGTTGTGACTGCTGATGACAGATGCCGTAGCAATCAATTCATGGAGTGAGTTGTATGTTTTGCGATACTCTGTCTCTGACAAGCAAGCAGAGGTGACATAGGCGCGAACACAGGAAGCTTGCAGCCCCTCGCTGCCTGCAGACACCGAACAGCCACACTAGGAGGGCGGCCTAAGTCGTCGGCGAAATGTGCTCATTCGCTTGTGTGCGACGTCAAGCTCTAAATAAGGCTGTCACTAGCGTGAGCGTTGCGTGAGCGTCGTGTAAAGTCGGAAAAGTCGTCTGCGTGGGTGAGTGCCATGTTTGGGGAGCGTTTCGTAGTTTGCGCAGTGCAATGGAGACGCGGAAAGTTGTTGTGGCCCAGTCTTTTGCAGTTGGACGACAAGAGTGGTACACAGTAGTAAAGTGCGAGGCAGCGCCTCCAGAATTTTTAACACACCAACATGCGCACACTGCCATGCAAGTGGAATAATTCACAGCCAGAAAATGTGTCAAGGCAGATACGAGCCAACGATTAGCAGCCACAATTGGCAAGCGTGCTGTAATGCGCACGAAGCACCCTCCTCCCACCACTACACTTAATTTAGAAACAGTACAAGTGTTCCCATAAGATTCTCAAACCTATGTCGCAAAGATCAGCCTTGCGCCGAATTCACAAAAATCCCACTGCACATTCCAATTCTTGACGTGCAGTCGGCTGCTACTGGTGTTGCTAGTTGTGACTGCTGATGACAGATGCCGTAGCAATCAATTCATGGAGTGAGTTGTATGTTTTGCGATACTCTGTCTCTGACAAGCAAGCAGAGGTGACATAGGCGCGAACACAGGAAGCTTGCAGCCCCTCGCTGCCTGCAGACACCGAACAGCCACACTAGGAGGGCGGCCTAAGTCGTCGGCGAAATGTGCTCATTCGCTTGTGTGCGACGTCAAGCTCTAAATAAGGCTGTCACTAGCGTGAGCGTTGCGTGAGCGTCGTGTAAAGTCGGAAAAGTCGTCTGCGTGGGTGAGTGCCATGTTTGGGGAGCGTTTCGTAGTTTGCGCAGTGCAATGGAGACGCGGAAAGTTGTTGTGGCCCAGTCTTTTGCAGTTGGACGACAAGAGTGGTACACAGTAGTAAAGTGCGAGGCAGCGCCTCCAGAATTTTTAACACACCAACATGCGCACACTGCCATGCAAGTGGAATAATTCACAGCCAGAAAATGTGTCAAGGCAGATACGAGCCAACGATTAGCAGCCACAATTGGCAAGCGTGCTGTAATGCGCACGAAGCACCCTCCTCCCACCACTACACTTAATTTAGAAACAGTACAAGTGTTCCCATAAGATTCTCAAACCTATGTCGCAAAGATCAGCCTTGCGCCGAATTCACAAAAATCCCACTGCACATTCCAATTCTTGACGTGCAGTCGGCTGCTACTGGTGTTGCTAGTTGTGACTGCTGATGACAGATGCCGTAGCAATCAATTCATGGAGTGAGTTGTATGTTTTGCGATACTCTGTCTCTGACAAGCAAGCAGAGGTGACATAGGCGCGAACACAGGAAGCTTGCAGCCCCTCGCTGCCTGCAGACACCGAACAGCCACACTAGGAGGGCGGCCTAAGTCGTCGGCGAAATGTGCTCATTCGCTTGTGTGCGACGTCAAGCTCTAAATAAGGCTGTCACTAGCGTGAGCGTTGCGTGAGCGTCGTGTAAAGTCGGAAAAGTCGTCTGCGTGGGTGAGTGCCATGTTTGGGGAGCGTTTCGTAGTTTGCGCAGTGCAATGGAGACGCGGAAAGTTGTTGTGGCCCAGTCTTTTGCAGTTGGACGACAAGAGTGGTACACAGTAGTAAAGTGCGAGGCAGCGCCTCCAGAATTTTTAACACACCAACATGCGCACACTGCCATGCAAGTGGAATAATTCACAGCCAGAAAATGTGTCAAGGCAGATACGAGCCAACGATTAGCAGCCACAATTGGCAAGCGTGCTGTAATGCGCACGAAGCACCCTCCTCCCACCACTACACTTAATTTAGAAACAGTACAAGTGTTCCCATAAGATTCTCAAACCTATGTCGCAAAGATCAGCCTTGCGCCGAATTCACAAAAATCCCACTGCACATTCCAATTCTTGACGTGCAGTCGGCTGCTACTGGTGTTGCTAGTTGTGACTGCTGATGACAGATGCCGTAGCAATCAATTCATGGAGTGAGTTGTATGTTTTGCGATACTCTGTCTCTGACAAGCAAGCAGAGGTGACATAGGCGCGAACACAGGAAGCTTGCAGCCCCTCGCTGCCTGCAGACACCGAACAGCCACACTAGGAGGGCGGCCTAAGTCGTCGGCGAAATGTGCTCATTCGCTTGTGTGCGACGTCAAGCTCTAAATAAGGCTGTCACTAGCGTGAGCGTTGCGTGAGCGTCGTGTAAAGTCGGAAAAGTCGTCTGCGTGGGTGAGTGCCATGTTTGGGGAGCGTTTCGTAGTTTGCGCAGTGCAATGGAGACGCGGAAAGTTGTTGTGGCCCAGTCTTTTGCAGTTGGACGACAAGAGTGGTACACAGTAGTAAAGTGCGAGGCAGCGCCTCCAGAATTTTTAACACACCAACATGCGCACACTGCCATGCAAGTGGAATAATTCACAGCCAGAAAATGTGTCAAGGCAGATACGAGCCAACGATTAGCAGCCACAATTGGCAAGCGTGCTGTAATGCGCACGAAGCACCCTCCTCCCACCACTACACTTAATTTAGAAACAGTACAAGTGTTCCCATAAGATTCTCAAACCTATGTCGCAAAGATCAGCCTTGCGCCGAATTCACAAAAATCCCACTGCACATTCCAATTCTTGACGTGCAGTCGGCTGCTACTGGTGTTGCTAGTTGTGACTGCTGATGACAGATGCCGTAGCAATCAATTCATGGAGTGAGTTGTATGTTTTGCGATACTCTGTCTCTGACAAGCAAGCAGAGGTGACATAGGCGCGAACACAGGAAGCTTGCAGCCCCTCGCTGCCTGCAGACACCGAACAGCCACACTAGGAGGGCGGCCTAAGTCGTCGGCGAAATGTGCTCATTCGCTTGTGTGCGACGTCAAGCTCTAAATAAGGCTGTCACTAGCGTGAGCGTTGCGTGAGCGTCGTGTAAAGTCGGAAAAGTCGTCTGCGTGGGTGAGTGCCATGTTTGGGGAGCGTTTCGTAGTTTGCGCAGTGCAATGGAGACGCGGAAAGTTGTTGTGGCCCAGTCTTTTGCAGTTGGACGACAAGAGTGGTACACAGTAGTAAAGTGCGAGGCAGCGCCTCCAGAATTTTTAACACACCAACATGCGCACACTGCCATGCAAGTGGAATAATTCACAGCCAGAAAATGTGTCAAGGCAGATACGAGCCAACGATTAGCAGCCACAATTGGCAAGCGTGCTGTAATGCGCACGAAGCACCCTCCTCCCACCACTACACTTAATTTAGAAACAGTACAAGTGTTCCCATAAGATTCTCAAACCTATGTCGCAAAGATCAGCCTTGCGCCGAATTCACAAAAATCCCACTGCACATTCCAATTCTTGACGTGCAGTCGGCTGCTACTGGTGTTGCTAGTTGTGACTGCTGATGACAGATGCCGTAGCAATCAATTCATGGAGTGAGTTGTATGTTTTGCGATACTCTGTCTCTGACAAGCAAGCAGAGGTGACATAGGCGCGAACACAGGAAGCTTGCAGCCCCTCGCTGCCTGCAGACACCGAACAGCCACACTAGGAGGGCGGCCTAAGTCGTCGGCGAAATGTGCTCATTCGCTTGTGTGCGACGTCAAGCTCTAAATAAGGCTGTCACTAGCGTGAGCGTTGCGTGAGCGTCGTGTAAAGTCGGAAAAGTCGTCTGCGTGGGTGAGTGCCATGTTTGGGGAGCGTTTCGTAGTTTGCGCAGTGCAATGGAGACGCGGAAAGTTGTTGTGGCCCAGTCTTTTGCAGTTGGACGACAAGAGTGGTACACAGTAGTAAAGTGCGAGGCAGCGCCTCCAGAATTTTTAACACACCAACATGCGCACACTGCCATGCAAGTGGAATAATTCACAGCCAGAAAATGTGTCAAGGCAGATGCGAGCCAACGATTAGCAGCCACAATTGGCAAGCGTGCTGTAATGCGCACGAAGCACCCTCCTCCCACCACTACACTTAATTTAGAAACAGTACAAGTGTTCCCATAAGATTCTCAAACCTATGTCGCAAAGATCAGCCTTGCGCCGAATTCACAAAAATCCCACTGCACATTCCAATTCTTGACGTGCAGTCGGCTGCTACTGGTGTTGCTAGTTGTGACTGCTGATGACAGATGCCGTAGCAATCAATTCATGGAGTGAGTTGTATGTTTTGCGATACTCTGTCTCTGACAAGCAAGCAGAGGTGACATAGGCGCGAACACAGGAAGCTTGCAGCCCCTCGCTGCCTGCAGACACCGAACAGCCACACTAGGAGGGCGGCCTAAGTCGTCGGCGAAATGTGCTCATTCGCTTGTGTGCGACGTCAAGCTCTAAATAAGGCTGTCACTAGCGTGAGCGTTGCGTGAGCGTCGTGTAAAGTCGGAAAAGTCGTCTGCGTGGGTGAGTGCCATGTTTGGGGAGCGTTTCGTAGTTTGCGCAGTGCAATGGAGACGCGGAAAGTTGTTGTGGCCCAGTCTTTTGCAGTTGGACGACAAGAGTGGTACACAGTAGTAAAGTGCGAGGCAGCGCCTCCAGAATTTTTAACACACCAACATGCGCACACTGCCATGCAAGTGGAATAATTCACAGCCAGAAAATGTGTCAAGGCAGATACGAGCCAACGATTAGCAGCCACAATTGGCAAGCGTGCTGTAATGCGCACGAAGCACCCTCCTCCCACCACTACACTTAATTTAGAAACAGTACAAGTGTTCCCATAAGATTCTCAAACCTATGTCGCAAAGATCAGCCTTGCGCCGAATTCACAAAAATCCCACTGCACATTCCAATTCTTGACGTGCAGTCGGCTGCTACTGGTGTTGCTAGTTGTGACTGCTGATGACAGATGCCGTAGCAATCAATTCATGGAGTGAGTTGTATGTTTTGCGATACTCTGTCTCTGACAAGCAAGCAGAGGTGACATAGGCGCGAACACAGGAAGCTTGCAGCCCCTCGCTGCCTGCAGACACCGAACAGCCACACTAGGAGGGCGGCCTAAGTCGTCGGCGAAATGTGCTCATTCGCTTGTGTGCGACGTCAAGCTCTAAATAAGGCTGTCACTAGCGTGAGCGTTGCGTGAGCGTCGTGTAAAGTCGGAAAAGTCGTCTGCGTGGGTGAGTGCCATGTTTGGGGAGCGTTTCGTAGTTTGCGCAGTGCAATGGAGACGCGGAAAGTTGTTGTGGCCCAGTCTTTTGCAGTTGGACGACAAGAGTGGTACACAGTAGTAAAGTGCGAGGCAGCGCCTCCAGAATTTTTAACACACCAACATGCGCACACTGCCATGCAAGTGGAATAATTCACAGCCAGAAAATGTGTCAAGGCAGATACGAGCCAACGATTAGCAGCCACAATTGGCAAGCGTGCTGTAATGCGCACGAAGCACCCTCCTCCCACCACTACACTTAATTTAGAAACAGTACAAGTGTTCCCATAAGATTCTCAAACCTATGTCGCAAAGATCAGCCTTGCGCCGAATTCACAAAAATCCCACTGCACATTCCAATTCTTGACGTGCAGTCGGCTGCTACTGGTGTTGCTAGTTGTGACTGCTGATGACAGATGCCGTAGCAATCAATTCATGGAGTGAGTTGTATGTTTTGCGATACTCTGTCTCTGACAAGCAAGCAGAGGTGACATAGGCGCGAACACAGGAAGCTTGCAGCCCCTCGCTGCCTGCAGACACCGAACAGCCACACTAGGAGGGCGGCCTAAGTCGTCGGCGAAATGTGCTCATTCGCTTGTGTGCGACGTCAAGCTCTAAATAAGGCTGTCACTAGCGTGAGCGTTGCGTGAGCGTCGTGTAAAGTCGGAAAAGTCGTCTGCGTGGGTGAGTGCCATGTTTGGGGAGCGTTTCGTAGTTTGCGCAGTGCAATGGAGACGCGGAAAGTTGTTGTGGCCCAGTCTTTTGCAGTTGGACGACAAGAGTGGTACACAGTAGTAAAGTGCGAGGCAGCGCCTCCAGAATTTTTAACACACCAACATGCGCACACTGCCATGCAAGTGGAATAATTCACAGCCAGAAAATGTGTCAAGGCAGATACGAGCCAACGATTAGCAGCCACAATTGGCAAGCGTGCTGTAATGCGCACGAAGCACCCTCCTCCCACCACTACACTTAATTTAGAAACAGTACAAGTGTTCCCATAAGATTCTCAAACCTATGTCGCAAAGATCAGCCTTGCGCCGAATTCACAAAAATCCCACTGCACATTCCAATTCTTGACGTGCAGTCGGCTGCTACTGGTGTTGCTAGTTGTGACTGCTGATGACAGATGCCGTAGCAATCAATTCATGGAGTGAGTTGTATGTTTTGCGATACTCTGTCTCTGACAAGCAAGCAGAGGTGACATAGGCGCGAACACAGGAAGCTTGCAGCCCCTCGCTGCCTGCAGACACCGAACAGCCACACTAGGAGGGCGGCCTAAGTCGTCGGCGAAATGTGCTCATTCGCTTGTGTGCGACGTCAAGCTCTAAATAAGGCTGTCACTAGCGTGAGCGTTGCGTGAGCGTCGTGTAAAGTCGGAAAAGTCGTCTGCGTGGGTGAGTGCCATGTTTGGGGAGCGTTTCGTAGTTTGCGCAGTGCAATGGAGACGCGGAAAGTTGTTGTGGCCCAGTCTTTTGCAGTTGGACGACAAGAGTGGTACACAGTAGTAAAGTGCGAGGCAGCGCCTCCAGAATTTTTAACACACCAACATGCGCACACTGCCATGCAAGTGGAATAATTCACAGCCAGAAAATGTGTCAAGGCAGATACGAGCCAACGATTAGCAGCCACAATTGGCAAGCGTGCTGTAATGCGCACGAAGCACCCTCCTCCCACCACTACACTTAATTTAGAAACAGTACAAGTGTTCCCATAAGATTCTCAAACCTATGTCGCAAAGATCAGCCTTGCGCCGAATTCACAAAAATCCCACTGCACATTCCAATTCTTGACGTGCAGTCGGCTGCTACTGGTGTTGCTAGTTGTGACTGCTGATGACAGATGCCGTAGCAATCAATTCATGGAGTGAGTTGTATGTTTTGCGATACTCTGTCTCTGACAAGCAAGCAGAGGTGACATAGGCGCGAACACAGGAAGCTTGCAGCCCCTCGCTGCCTGCAGACACCGAACAGCCACACTAGGAGGGCGGCCTAAGTCGTCGGCGAAATGTGCTCATTCGCTTGTGTGCGACGTCAAGCTCTAAATAAGGCTGTCACTAGCGTGAGCGTTGCGTGAGCGTCGTGTAAAGTCGGAAAAGTCGTCTGCGTGGGTGAGTGCCATGTTTGGGGAGCGTTTCGTAGTTTGCGCAGTGCAATGGAGACGCGGAAAGTTGTTGTGGCCCAGTCTTTTGCAGTTGGACGACAAGAGTGGTACACAGTAGTAAAGTGCGAGGCAGCGCCTCCAGAATTTTTAACACACCAACATGCGCACACTGCCATGCAAGTGGAATAATTCACAGCCAGAAAATGTGTCAAGGCAGATACGAGCCAACGATTAGCAGCCACAATTGGCAAGCGTGCTGTAATGCGCACGAAGCACCCTCCTCCCACCACTACACTTAATTTAGAAACAGTACAAGTGTTCCCATAAGATTCTCAAACCTATGTCGCAAAGATCAGCCTTGCGCCGAATTCACAAAAATCCCACTGCACATTCCAATTCTTGACGTGCAGTCGGCTGCTACTGGTGTTGCTAGTTGTGACTGCTGATGACAGATGCCGTAGCAATCAATTCATGGAGTGAGTTGTATGTTTTGCGATACTCTGTCTCTGACAAGCAAGCAGAGGTGACATAGGCGCGAACACAGGAAGCTTGCAGCCCCTCGCTGCCTGCAGACACCGAACAGCCACACTAGGAGGGCGGCCTAAGTCGTCGGCGAAATGTGCTCATTCGCTTGTGTGCGACGTCAAGCTCTAAATAAGGCTGTCACTAGCGTGAGCGTTGCGTGAGCGTCGTGTAAAGTCGGAAAAGTCGTCTGCGTGGGTGAGTGCCATGTTTGGGGAGCGTTTCGTAGTTTGCGCAGTGCAATGGAGACGCGGAAAGTTGTTGTGGCCCAGTCTTTTGCAGTTGGACGACAAGAGTGGTACACAGTAGTAAAGTGCGAGGCAGCGCCTCCAGAATTTTTAACACACCAACATGCGCACACTGCCATGCAAGTGGAATAATTCACAGCCAGAAAATGTGTCAAGGCAGATACGAGCCAACGATTAGCAGCCACAATTGGCAAGCGTGCTGTAATGCGCACGAAGCACCCTCCTCCCACCACTACACTTAATTTAGAAACAGTACAAGTGTTCCCATAAGATTCTCAAACCTATGTCGCAAAGATCAGCCTTGCGCCGAATTCACAAAAATCCCACTGCACATTCCAATTCTTGACGTGCAGTCGGCTGCTACTGGTGTTGCTAGTTGTGACTGCTGATGACAGATGCCGTAGCAATCAATTCATGGAGTGAGTTGTATGTTTTGCGATACTCTGTCTCTGACAAGCAAGCAGAGGTGACATAGGCGCGAACACAGGAAGCTTGCAGCCCCTCGCTGCCTGCAGACACCGAACAGCCACACTAGGAGGGCGGCCTAAGTCGTCGGCGAAATGTGCTCATTCGCTTGTGTGCGACGTCAAGCTCTAAATAAGGCTGTCACTAGCGTGAGCGTTGCGTGAGCGTCGTGTAAAGTCGGAAAAGTCGTCTGCGTGGGTGAGTGCCATGTTTGGGGAGCGTTTCGTAGTTTGCGCAGTGCAATGGAGACGCGGAAAGTTGTTGTGGCCCAGTCTTTTGCAGTTGGACGACAAGAGTGGTACACAGTAGTAAAGTGCGAGGCAGCGCCTCCAGAATTTTTAACACACCAACATGCGCACACTGCCATGCAAGTGGAATAATTCACAGCCAGAAAATGTGTCAAGGCAGATACGAGCCAACGATTAGCAGCCACAATTGGCAAGCGTGCTGTAATGCGCACGAAGCACCCTCCTCCCACCACTACACTTAATTTAGAAACAGTACAAGTGTTCCCATAAGATTCTCAAACCTATGTCGCAAAGATCAGCCTTGCGCCGAATTCACAAAAATCCCACTGCACATTCCAATTCTTGACGTGCAGTCGGCTGCTACTGGTGTTGCTAGTTGTGACTGCTGATGACAGATGCCGTAGCAATCAATTCATGGAGTGAGTTGTATGTTTTGCGATACTCTGTCTCTGACAAGCAAGCAGAGGTGACATAGGCGCGAACACAGGAAGCTTGCAGCCCCTCGCTGCCTGCAGACACCGAACAGCCACACTAGGAGGGCGGCCTAAGTCGTCGGCGAAATGTGCTCATTCGCTTGTGTGCGACGTCAAGCTCTAAATAAGGCTGTCACTAGCGTGAGCGTTGCGTGAGCGTCGTGTAAAGTCGGAAAAGTCGTCTGCGTGGGTGAGTGCCATGTTTGGGGAGCGTTTCGTAGTTTGCGCAGTGCAATGGAGACGCGGAAAGTTGTTGTGGCCCAGTCTTTTGCAGTTGGACGACAAGAGTGGTACACAGTAGTAAAGTGCGAGGCAGCGCCTCCAGAATTTTTAACACACCAACATGCGCACACTGCCATGCAAGTGGAATAATTCACAGCCAGAAAATGTGTCAAGGCAGATACGAGCCAACGATTAGCAGCCACAATTGGCAAGCGTGCTGTAATGCGCACGAAGCACCCTCCTCCCACCACTACACTTAATTTAGAAACAGTACAAGTGTTCCCATAAGATTCTCAAACCTATGTCGCAAAGATCAGCCTTGCGCCGAATTCACAAAAATCCCACTGCACATTCCAATTCTTGACGTGCAGTCGGCTGCTACTGGTGTTGCTAGTTGTGACTGCTGATGACAGATGCCGTAGCAATCAATTCATGGAGTGAGTTGTATGTTTTGCGATACTCTGTCTCTGACAAGCAAGCAGAGGTGACATAGGCGCGAACACAGGAAGCTTGCAGCCCCTCGCTGCCTGCAGACACCGAACAGCCACACTAGGAGGGCGGCCTAAGTCGTCGGCGAAATGTGCTCATTCGCTTGTGTGCGACGTCAAGCTCTAAATAAGGCTGTCACTAGCGTGAGCGTTGCGTGAGCGTCGTGTAAAGTCGGAAAAGTCGTCTGCGTGGGTGAGTGCCATGTTTGGGGAGCGTTTCGTAGTTTGCGCAGTGCAATGGAGACGCGGAAAGTTGTTGTGGCCCAGTCTTTTGCAGTTGGACGACAAGAGTGGTACACAGTAGTAAAGTGCGAGGCAGCGCCTCCAGAATTTTTAACACACCAACATGCGCACACTGCCATGCAAGTGGAATAATTCACAGCCAGAAAATGTGTCAAGGCAGATACGAGCCAACGATTAGCAGCCACAATTGGCAAGCGTGCTGTAATGCGCACGAAGCACCCTCCTCCCACCACTACACTTAATTTAGAAACAGTACAAGTGTTCCCATAAGATTCTCAAACCTATGTCGCAAAGATCAGCCTTGCGCCGAATTCACAAAAATCCCACTGCACATTCCAATTCTTGACGTGCAGTCGGCTGCTACTGGTGTTGCTAGTTGTGACTGCTGATGACAGATGCCGTAGCAATCAATTCATGGAGTGAGTTGTATGTTTTGCGATACTCTGTCTCTGACAAGCAAGCAGAGGTGACATAGGCGCGAACACAGGAAGCTTGCAGCCCCTCGCTGCCTGCAGACACCGAACAGCCACACTAGGAGGGCGGCCTAAGTCGTCGGCGAAATGTGCTCATTCGCTTGTGTGCGACGTCAAGCTCTAAATAAGGCTGTCACTAGCGTGAGCGTTGCGTGAGCGTCGTGTAAAGTCGGAAAAGTCGTCTGCGTGGGTGAGTGCCATGTTTGGGGAGCGTTTCGTAGTTTGCGCAGTGCAATGGAGACGCGGAAAGTTGTTGTGGCCCAGTCTTTTGCAGTTGGACGACAAGAGTGGTACACAGTAGTAAAGTGCGAGGCAGCGCCTCCAGAATTTTTAACACACCAACATGCGCACACTGCCATGCAAGTGGAATAATTCACAGCCAGAAAATGTGTCAAGGCAGATACGAGCCAACGATTAGCAGCCACAATTGGCAAGCGTGCTGTAATGCGCACGAAGCACCCTCCTCCCACCACTACACTTAATTTAGAAACAGTACAAGTGTTCCCATAAGATTCTCAAACCTATGTCGCAAAGATCAGCCTTGCGCCGAATTCACAAAAATCCCACTGCACATTCCAATTCTTGACGTGCAGTCGGCTGCTACTGGTGTTGCTAGTTGTGACTGCTGATGACAGATGCCGTAGCAATCAATTCATGGAGTGAGTTGTATGTTTTGCGATACTCTGTCTCTGACAAGCAAGCAGAGGTGACATAGGCGCGAACACAGGAAGCTTGCAGCCCCTCGCTGCCTGCAGACACCGAACAGCCACACTAGGAGGGCGGCCTAAGTCGTCGGCGAAATGTGCTCATTCGCTTGTGTGCGACGTCAAGCTCTAAATAAGGCTGTCACTAGCGTGAGCGTTGCGTGAGCGTCGTGTAAAGTCGGAAAAGTCGTCTGCGTGGGTGAGTGCCATGTTTGGGGAGCGTTTCGTAGTTTGCGCAGTGCAATGGAGACGCGGAAAGTTGTTGTGGCCCAGTCTTTTGCAGTTGGACGACAAGAGTGGTACACAGTAGTAAAGTGCGAGGCAGCGCCTCCAGAATTTTTAACACACCAACATGCGCACACTGCCATGCAAGTGGAATAATTCACAGCCAGAAAATGTGTCAAGGCAGATACGAGCCAACGATTAGCAGCCACAATTGGCAAGCGTGCTGTAATGCGCACGAAGCACCCTCCTCCCACCACTACACTTAATTTAGAAACAGTACAAGTGTTCCCATAAGATTCTCAAACCTATGTCGCAAAGATCAGCCTTGCGCCGAATTCACAAAAATCCCACTGCACATTCCAATTCTTGACGTGCAGTCGGCTGCTACTGGTGTTGCTAGTTGTGACTGCTGATGACAGATGCCGTAGCAATCAATTCATGGAGTGAGTTGTATGTTTTGCGATACTCTGTCTCTGACAAGCAAGCAGAGGTGACATAGGCGCGAACACAGGAAGCTTGCAGCCCCTCGCTGCCTGCAGACACCGAACAGCCACACTAGGAGGGCGGCCTAAGTCGTCGGCGAAATGTGCTCATTCGCTTGTGTGCGACGTCAAGCTCTAAATAAGGCTGTCACTAGCGTGAGCGTTGCGTGAGCGTCGTGTAAAGTCGGAAAAGTCGTCTGCGTGGGTGAGTGCCATGTTTGGGGAGCGTTTCGTAGTTTGCGCAGTGCAATGGAGACGCGGAAAGTTGTTGTGGCCCAGTCTTTTGCAGTTGGACGACAAGAGTGGTACACAGTAGTAAAGTGCGAGGCAGTGAGTTGGCATGAACAGTCGAGTGCACAATGGGTCTTCAGATGTGCTTGTTACCTCAGGTGCTGTGTGATTGTCGACATGGAGTGAAAACGGAGCAACTTGTGACTGTCCCTTCAATTTAAGACGTTAAAAACGGACGGAATTTGCAGTCGTAATACCAGAGCATCGAAACTACTTGGAACTCTTGCGTATGTGAACGTGTCCGCGCCTTTGTACTCTGGTCCCTTCACCCCTGCAAACCAACCAACCATCGCGTCCGTGCACATGAGAGTAGCAAAGAACGGAGAACAGCGCAGCTTGGTTGTGCTTGGGGGCGTAGCTCAGTTGGTAGAGCGTTCGCTTTGCATGTGAAATGTCCCGGGTTCAAGCCCCGGCGCCTCCATGTTTTGTGGTCAGTGCGTGGTAAGTGTTGGTCGCGGCGAGCCTAAAGGCACGCAAGATGTTGCAAAGCCAGCGTCACAGACTCGTATACTGACGTAAGGAGAGCAAGACGTAAATGTGAGGACCGGCTGTTGTCGAGGTGTCATCGAGTGCAAATCTGCCTTAGGTATAACGGCCTAACCTCAATGAAGTCTAGAGAGTGGACAACACGTTCGTCTACCTCAGAGCGTTGGCCGAACGCTATTTTCGACGTCGTGCGTGCCACTTTGATTTTGGCCAACTACGATTCGATACAGAATGCAGGAAACCTGAAAGACACCCTCACGGACACATTGAGAGTAGTGTTTGTCAGCGGAATAATGGGAGTGCAAGGGTCTGTGTCATTGATATGGCTGTATGTAGCGCAGTTCGTCAGCAGGGGGCGTAGCTCAGATGGTAGAGCGCTCGCTTAGCATGCGAGAGGTACTGGGATCGATACCCAGCGCCTCCAGAATTTTTAACACACCAACATGCGCACACTGCCATGCAAGTGGAATATATCACAGCCAGAAAATGTGTCAAGGCAGATACGAGCCAACGATTAGCAGCCACAATTGGCAAGCGTGCTGTAATGCGCACGGAGCACCCTCCTCCCACCACTACACTTAATTTAGAAACAGTACAAGTGTTCCCATAAGATTCTCAAACCTATGTCGCAAAGATCAGCCTCGCGCCGAATTCACAAAAATCCCACTGCACATTCCATTTCTTGACGTGCAGTCGGCTGCTACTGGTGTTGCTAGTTGTGACTGCTGATGACAGATGCCGTAGCAATCAATTCATGGAGTGAGTTGTATGTTTTGCGATACTCTGTCTCTGACAAGCAAGCAGAGGTGACATAGGCGCGAACACAGGAAGCTTGCAGATCCTCGCTGCCTGCAGACACCGAACAGCCACACTAGGAGGGCGGCCTAAGTCGTCGGCGAAATGTGCTCATTCGCTTGTGTGCGACGTCAAGCTCTAAATAAGGCTGTCACTAGCGTGAGCGTTGCGTGAGCGTCGTGTAAAGTCGGAAAAGTCGTCTGCGTGGGTGAGTGCCATGTTTGGGGAGCGTTTCGTAGTTTGCGCAGTGCAATGGAGACGCGGAAAGTTGTTGTGGCCCAGTCTTTTGCAGTTGGACGACAAGAGTGGTACACAGTAGTAAAGTGCGAGGCAGTGAGTTGGCATGAACAGTCGAGTGCACAATGGGTCTTCAGATGTGCTTGTTACCTCAGGTGCTGTGTGATTGTCGACATGGAGTGAAAACGGAGCAACTTGTGACTGTCCCTTCAATTTAAGACGTTAAAAACGGACGGAATTTGCAGTCGTAATACCAGAGCATCGAAACTACTTGGAACTCTTGCGTATGTGACCGTGTCCGCGCCTTTGTACTCTGGTCCCTTCACCCCTGCAAACCAACCAACCATCGCGTCCGTGCAAATGAGAGTAGCAAAGAACGGAGAACAGCGCAGCTTGGTTGTGCTTGGGGGCGTAGCTCAGTTGGTAGAGCGTTCGCTTTGCATGTGAAAGGTCCCGGGTTCAAGCCCCGGCGCCTCCATGTTTTGTGGTCAGTGCGTGGTAAGTGTTGGTCGCGGCGAGCCTAAAGGCACGCAAGATGTTGCAAAGCCAGCGTCACAGACTCGTATACTGACGTAAGGAGAGCAAGACGTAAATGTGAGGACCGGCTGTTGTCGAGGTGTCATCGAGTGCAAATCTGCCTTAGGTATAACGGCCTAACCTCAATGAAGTCTAGAGAGTGGACAACACGTTCGTCTACCTCAGAGCGTTGGCCGAACGCTATTTTCGACGTCGTGCGTGCCACTTTGATTTTGGCCAACTACGATTCGATACAGAATGCAGGAAACCTGAAAGACACCCTCACGGACACATTGAGAGTAGTGTTTGTCAGCGGAATAATGGGAGTGCAAGGGTCTGTGTCATTGATATGGCTGTATGTAGCGCAGTTCGTCAGCAGGGGGCGTAGCTCAGATGGTAGAGCGCTCGCTTAGCATGCGAGAGGTACTGGGATCGATACCCAGCGCCTCCAGAATTTTTAACACACCAACATGCGCACACTGCCATGCAAGTGGAATATATCACAGCCAGAAAATGTGTCAAGGCAGATACGAGCCAACGATTAGCAGCCACAATTGGCAAGCGTGCTGTAATGCGCACGGAGCACCCTCCTCCCACCACTACACTTAATTTAGAAACAGTACAAGTGTTCCCATAAGATTCTCAAACCTATGTCGCAAAGATCAGCCTTGCGCCGAATTCACAAAAATCCCACTGCACATTCCATTTCTTGACGTGCAGTCGGCTGCTACTGGTGTTGCTAGTTGTGACTGCTGATGACAGATGCCGTAGCAATCAATTCATGGAGTGAGTTGTATGTTTTGCGATACTCTGTCTCTGACAAGCAAGCAGAGGTGACATAGGCGCGAACACAGGAAGCTTGCAGATCCTCGCTGCCTGCAGACACCGAACAGCCACACTAGGAGGGCGGCCTAAGTCGTCGGCGAAATGTGCTCATTCGCTTGTGTGCGACGTCAAGCTCTAAATAAGGCTGTCACTAGCGTGAGCGTTGCGTGAGCGTCGTGTAAAGTCGGAAAAGTCGTCTGCGTGGGTGAGTGCCATGTTTGGGGAGCGTTTCGTAGTTTGCGCAGTGCAATGGAGACGCGGAAAGTTGTTGTGGCCCAGTCTTTTGCAGTTGGACGACAAGAGTGGTACACAGTAGTAAAGTGCGAGGCAGTGAGTTGGCATGAACAGTCGAGTGCACAATGGGTCTTCAGATGTGCTTGTTACCTCAGGTGCTGTGTGATTGTCGACATGGAGTGAAAACGGAGCAACTTGTGACTGTCCCTTCAATTTAAGACGTTAAAAACGGACGGAATTTGCAGTCGTAATACCAGAGCATCGAAACTACTTGGAACTCTTGCGTATGTGAACGTGTCCGCGCCTTTGTACTCTGGTCCCTTCACCCCTGCAAACCAACCAACCATCGCGTCCGTGCACATGAGAGTAGCAAAGAACGGAGAACAGCGCAGCTTGGTTGTGCTTGGGGGCGTAGCTCAGTTGGTAGAGCGTTCGCTTTGCATGTGAAATGTCCCGGGTTCAAGCCCCGGCGCCTCCATGTTTTGTGGTCAGTGCGTGGTAAGTGTTGGTCGCGGCGAGCCTAAAGGCACGCAAGATGTTGCAAAGCCAGCGTCACAGACTCGTATACTGACGTAAGGAGAGCAAGACGTAAATGTGAGGACCGGCTGTTGTCGAGGTGTCATCGAGTGCAAATCTGCCTTAGGTATAACGGCCTAACCTCAATGAAGTCTAGAGAGTGGACAACACGTTCGTCTACCTCAGAGCGTTGGCCGAACGCTATTTTCGACGTCGTGCGTGCCACTTTGATTTTGGCCAACTACGATTCGATACAGAATGCAGGAAACCTGAAAGACACCCTCACGGACACATTGAGAGTAGTGTTTGTCAGCGGAATAATGGGAGTGCAAGGGTCTGTGTCATTGATATGGCTGTATGTAGCGCAGTTCGTCAGCAGGGGGCGTAGCTCAGATGGTAGAGCGCTCGCTTAGCATGCGAGAGGTACTGGGATCGATACCCAGCGCCTCCAGAATTTTTAACACACCAACATGCGCACACTGCCATGCAAGTGGAATATATCACAGCCAGAAAATGTGTCAAGGCAGATACGAGCCAACGATTAGCAGCCACAATTGGCAAGCGTGCTGTAATGCGCACGGAGCACCCTCCTCCCACCACTACACTTAATTTAGAAACAGTACAAGTGTTCCCATAAGATTCTCAAACCTATGTCGCAAAGATCAGCCTCGCGCCGAATTCACAAAAATCCCACTGCACATTCCATTTCTTGACGTGCAGTCGGCTGCTACTGGTGTTGCTAGTTGTGACTGCTGATGACAGATGCCGTAGCAATCAATTCATGGAGTGAGTTGTATGTTTTGCGATACTCTGTCTCTGACAAGCAAGCAGAGGTGACATAGGCGCGAACACAGGAAGCTTGCAGATCCTCGCTGCCTGCAGACACCGAACAGCCACACTAGGAGGGCGGCCTAAGTCGTCGGCGAAATGTGCTCATTCGCTTGTGTGCGACGTCAAGCTCTAAATAAGGCTGTCACTAGCGTGAGCGTTGCGTGAGCGTCGTGTAAAGTCGGAAAAGTCGTCTGCGTGGGTGAGTGCCATGTTTGGGGAGCGTTTCGTAGTTTGCGCAGTGCAATGGAGACGCGGAAAGTTGTTGTGGCCCAGTCTTTTGCAGTTGGACGACAAGAGTGGTACACAGTAGTAAAGTGCGAGGCAGTGAGTTGGCATGAACAGTCGAGTGCACAATGGGTCTTCAGATGTGCTTGTTACCTCAGGTGCTGTGTGATTGTCGACATGGAGTGAAAACGGAGCAACTTGTGACTGTCCCTTCAATTTAAGACGTTAAAAACGGACGGAATTTGCAGTCGTAATACCAGAGCATCGAAACTACTTGGAACTCTTGCGTATGTGACCGTGTCCGCGCCTTTGTACTCTGGTCCCTTCACCCCTGCAAACCAACCAACCATCGCGTCCGTGCAAATGAGAGTAGCAAAGAACGGAGAACAGCGCAGCTTGGTTGTGCTTGGGGGCGTAGCTCAGTTGGTAGAGCGTTCGCTTTGCATGTGAAAGGTCCCGGGTTCAAGCCCCGGCGCCTCCATGTTTTGTGGTCAGTGCGTGGTAAGTGTTGGTCGCGGCGAGCCTAAAGGCACGCAAGATGTTGCAAAGCCAGCGTCACAGACTCGTATACTGACGTAAGGAGAGCAAGACGTAAATGTGAGGACCGGCTGTTGTCGAGGTGTCATCGAGTGCAAATCTGCCTTAGGTATAACGGCCTAACCTCAATGAAGTCTAGAGAGTGGACAACACGTTCGTCTACCTCAGAGCGTTGGCCGAACGCTATTTTCGACGTCGTGCGTGCCACTTTGATTTTGGCCAACTACGATTCGATACAGAATGCAGGAAACCTGAAAGACACCCTCACGGACACATTGAGAGTAGTGTTTGTCAGCGGAATAATGGGAGTGCAAGGGTCTGTGTCATTGATATGGCTGTATGTAGCGCAGTTCGTCAGCAGGGGGCGTAGCTCAGATGGTAGAGCGCTCGCTTAGCATGCGAGAGGTACTGGGATCGATACCCAGCGCCTCCAGAATTTTTAACACACCAACATGCGCACACTGCCATGCAAGTGGAATATATCACAGCCAGAAAATGTGTCAAGGCAGATACGAGCCAACGATTAGCAGCCACAATTGGCAAGCGTGCTGTAATGCGCACGGAGCACCCTCCTCCCACCACTACACTTAATTTAGAAACAGTACAAGTGTTCCCATAAGATTCTCAAACCTATGTCGCAAAGATCAGCCTTGCGCCGAATTCACAAAAATCCCACTGCACATTCCATTTCTTGACGTGCAGTCGGCTGCTACTGGTGTTGCTAGTTGTGACTGCTGATGACAGATGCCGTAGCAATCAATTCATGGAGTGAGTTGTATGTTTTGCGATACTCTGTCTCTGACAAGCAAGCAGAGGTGACATAGGCGCGAACACAGGAAGCTTGCAGATCCTCGCTGCCTGCAGACACCGAACAGCCACACTAGGAGGGCGGCCTAAGTCGTCGGCGAAATGTGCTCATTCGCTTGTGTGCGACGTCAAGCTCTAAATAAGGCTGTCACTAGCGTGAGCGTTGCGTGAGCGTCGTGTAAAGTCGGAAAAGTCGTCTGCGTGGGTGAGTGCCATGTTTGGGGAGCGTTTCGTAGTTTGCGCAGTGCAATGGAGACGCGGAAAGTTGTTGTGGCCCAGTCTTTTGCAGTTGGACGACAAGAGTGGTACACAGTAGTAAAGTGCGAGGCAGTGAGTTGGCATGAACAGTCGAGTGCACAATGGGTCTTCAGATGTGCTTGTTACCTCAGGTGCTGTGTGATTGTCGACATGGAGTGAAAACGGAGCAACTTGTGACTGTCCCTTCAATTTAAGACGTTAAAAACGGACGGAATTTGCAGTCGTAATACCAGAGCATCGAAACTACTTGGAACTCTTGCGTATGTGAACGTGTCCGCGCCTTTGTACTCTGGTCCCTTCACCCCTGCAAACCAACCAACCATCGCGTCCGTGCACATAAGAGTAGCAAAGAACGGAGAACAGCGCAGCTTGGTTGTGCTTGGGGGCGTAGCTCAGTTGGTAGAGCGTTCGCTTTGCATGTGAAAGGTCCCGGGTTCAAGCCCCGGCGCCTCCATGTTTTGTGGTCAGTGCGTGGTAAGTGTTGGTCGCGGCGAGCCTAAAGGCACGCAAGATGTTGCAAAGCCAGCGTCACAGACTCGTATACTGACGTAAGGAGAGCAAGACGTAAATGTGAGGACCGGCTGTTGTCGAGGTGTCATCGAGCGCAAATCTGCCTTAGGTATAACGGCCTAACCTCAATGAAGTCTAGAGAGTGGACAACACGTTCGTCTACCTCAGAGCGTTGGCCGAACGCTATTTTCGACGTCGTGCGTGCCACTTTGATTTTGGCCAACTACGATTCGATACAGAATGCAGGAAACCTGAAAGACACCCTCACGGACACATTGAGAGTAGTGTTTGTCAGCGGAATAATGGGAGTGCAAGGGTCTGTGTCATTGATATGGCTGTATGTAGCGCAGTTCGTCAGCAGGGGGCGTAGCTCAGATGGTAGAGCGCTCGCTTAGCGTGCGAGAGGTACTGGGATCGATACCCAGCGCCTCCAGAATTTTTAACACACCAACATGCGCACACTGCCATGCAAGTGGAATATATCACAGCCAGAAAATGTGTCAAGGCAGATACGAGCCAACGATTAGCAGCCACAATTGGCAAGCGTGCTGTAATGCGCACGGAGCACCCTCCTCCCACCACTACACTTAATTTAGAAACAGTACAAGTGTTCCCATAAGATTCTCAAACCTATGTCGCAAAGATCAGCCTTGCGCCGAATTCACAAAAATCCCACTGCACATTCCATTTCTTGACGTGCAGTCGGCTGCTACTGGTGTTGCTAGTTGTGACTGGTGATGACAGATGCCGTAGCAATCAATTCATGGAGTGAGTTGTATGTTTTGCGATACTCTGTCTCTGACAAGCAAGCAGAGGTGACATAGGCGCGAACACAGGAAGCTTGCAGCCCCTCGCTGCCTGCAGACACCGAACAGCCACACTAGGAGGGCGGCCTAAGTCGTCGGCGAAATGTGCTCATTCGCTTGTGTGCGACGTCAAGCTCTAAATAAGGCTGTCACTAGCGTGAGCGTTGCGTGAGCGTCGTGTAAAGTCGGAAAAGTCGTCTGCGTGGGTGAGTGCCATGTTTGGGGAGCGTTTCGTAGTTTGCGCAGTGCAATGGAGACGCGGAAAGTTGTTGTGGCCCAGTCTTTTGCAGTTGGACGACAAGAGTGGTACACAGTAGTAAAGTGCGAGGCAGCGCCTCCAGAATTTTTAACACACCAACATGCGCACACTGCCATGCAAGTGGAATAATTCACAGCCAGAAAATGTGTCAAGGCAGATACGAGCCAACGATTAGCAGCCACAATTGGCAAGCGTGCTGTAATGCGCACGAAGCACCCTCCTCCCACCACTACACTTAATTTAGAAACAGTACAAGTGTTCCCATAAGATTCTCAAACCTATGTCGCAAAGATCAGCCTTGCGCCGAATTCACAAAAATCCCACTGCACATTCCAATTCTTGACGTGCAGTCGGCTGCTACTGGTGTTGCTAGTTGTGACTGCTGATGACAGATGCCGTAGCAATCAATTCATGGAGTGAGTTGTATGTTTTGCGATACTCTGTCTCTGACAAGCAAGCAGAGGTGACATAGGCGCGAACACAGGAAGCTTGCAGCCCCTCGCTGCCTGCAGACACCGAACAGCCACACTAGGAGGGCGGCCTAAGTCGTCGGCGAAATGTGCTCATTCGCTTGTGTGCGACGTCAAGCTCTAAATAAGGCTGTCACTAGCGTGAGCGTTGCGTGAGCGTCGTGTAAAGTCGGAAAAGTCGTCTGCGTGGGTGAGTGCCATGTTTGGGGAGCGTTTCGTAGTTTGCGCAGTGCAATGGAGACGCGGAAAGTTGTTGTGGCCCAGTCTTTTGCAGTTGGACGACAAGAGTGGTACACAGTAGTAAAGTGCGAGGCAGCGCCTCCAGAATTTTTAACACACCAACATGCGCACACTGCCATGCAAGTGGAATAATTCACAGCCAGAAAATGTGTCAAGGCAGATACGAGCCAACGATTAGCAGCCACAATTGGCAAGCGTGCTGTAATGCGCACGGAGCACCCTCCTCCCACCACTACACTTAATTTAGAAACAGTACAAGTGTTCCCATAAGATTCTCAAACCTATGTCGCAAAGATCAGCCTTGCGCCGAATTCACAAAAATCCCACTGCACATTCCATTTCTTGACGTGCAGTCGGCTGCTACTGGTGTTGCTAGTTGTGACTGCTGATGACAGATGCCGTAGCAATCAATTCATGGAGTGAGTTGTATGTTTTGCGATACTCTGTCTCTGACAAGCAAGCAGAGGTGACATAGGCGCGAACACAGGAAGCTTGCAGATCCTCGCTGCCTGCAGACACCGAACAGCCACACTAGGAGGGCGGCCTAAGTCGTCGGCGAAATGTGCTCATTCGCTTGTGTGCGACGTCAAGCTCTAAATAAGGCTGTCACTAGCGTGAGCGTTGCGTGAGCGTCGTGTAAAGTCGGAAAAGTCGTCTGCGTGGGTGAGTGCCATGTTTGGGGAGCGTTTCGTAGTTTGCGCAGTGCAATGGAGACGCGGAAAGTTGTTGTGGCCCAGTCTTTTGCAGTTGGACGACAAGAGTGGTACACAGTAGTAAAGTGCGAGGCAGTGAGTTGGCATGAACAGTCGAGTGCACAATGGGTCTTCAGATGTGCTTGTTACCTCAGGTGCTGTGTGATTGTCGACATGGAGTGAAAACGGAGCAACTTGTGACTGTCCCTTCAATTTAAGACGTTAAAAACGGACGGAATTTGCAGTCGTAATACCAGAGCATCGAAACTACTTGGAACTCTTGCGTATGTGAACGTGTCCGCGCCTTTGTACTCTGGTCCCTTCACCCCTGCAAACCAACCAACCATCGCGTCCGTGCACATAAGAGTAGCAAAGAACGGAGAACAGCGCAGCTTGGTTGTGCTTGGGGGCGTAGCTCAGTTGGTAGAGCGTTCGCTTTGCATGTGAAAGGTCCCGGGTTCAAGCCCCGGCGCCTCCATGTTTTGTGGTCAGTGCGTGGTAAGTGTTGGTCGCGGCGAGCCTAAAGGCACGCAAGATGTTGCAAAGCCAGCGTCACAGACTCGTATACTGACGTAAGGAGAGCAAGACGTAAATGTGAGGACCGGCTGTTGTCGAGGTGTCATCGAGCGCAAATCTGCCTTAGGTATAACGGCCTAACCTCAATGAAGTCTAGAGAGTGGACAACACGTTCGTCTACCTCAGAGCGTTGGCCGAACGCTATTTTCGACGTCGTGCGTGCCACTTTGATTTTGGCCAACTACGATTCGATACAGAATGCAGGAAACCTGAAAGACACCCTCACGGACACATTGAGAGTAGTGTTTGTCAGCGGAATAATGGGAGTGCAAGGGTCTGTGTCATTGATATGGCTGTATGTAGCGCAGTTCGTCAGCAGGGGGCGTAGCTCAGATGGTAGAGCGCTCGCTTAGCGTGCGAGAGGTACTGGGATCGATACCCAGCGCCTCCAGAATTTTTAACACACCAACATGCGCACACTGCCATGCAAGTGGAATATATCACAGCCAGAAAATGTGTCAAGGCAGATACGAGCCAACGATTAGCAGCCACAATTGGCAAGCGTGCTGTAATGCGCACGGAGCACCCTCCTCCCACCACTACACTTAATTTAGAAACAGTACAAGTGTTCCCATAAGATTCTCAAACCTATGTCGCAAAGATCAGCCTTGCGCCGAATTCACAAAAATCCCACTGCACATTCCATTTCTTGACGTGCAGTCGGCTGCTACTGGTGTTGCTAGTTGTGACTGGTGATGACAGATGCCGTAGCAATCAATTCATGGAGTGAGTTGTATGTTTTGCGATACTCTGTCTCTGACAAGCAAGCAGAGGTGACATAGGCGCGAACACAGGAAGCTTGCAGCCCCTCGCTGCCTGCAGACACCGAACAGCCACACTAGGAGGGCGGCCTAAGTCGTCGGCGAAATGTGCTCATTCGCTTGTGTGCGACGTCAAGCTCTAAATAAGGCTGTCACTAGCGTGAGCGTTGCGTGAGCGTCGTGTAAAGTCGGAAAAGTCGTCTGCGTGGGTGAGTGCCATGTTTGGGGAGCGTTTCGTAGTTTGCGCAGTGCAATGGAGACGCGGAAAGTTGTTGTGGCCCAGTCTTTTGCAGTTGGACGACAAGAGTGGTACACAGTAGTAAAGTGCGAGGCAGCGCCTCCAGAATTTTTAACACACCAACATGCGCACACTGCCATGCAAGTGGAATAATTCACAGCCAGAAAATGTGTCAAGGCAGATACGAGCCAACGATTAGCAGCCACAATTGGCAAGCGTGCTGTAATGCGCACGAAGCACCCTCCTCCCACCACTACACTTAATTTAGAAACAGTACAAGTGTTCCCATAAGATTCTCAAACCTATGTCGCAAAGATCAGCCTTGCGCCGAATTCACAAAAATCCCACTGCACATTCCAATTCTTGACGTGCAGTCGGCTGCTACTGGTGTTGCTAGTTGTGACTGCTGATGACAGATGCCGTAGCAATCAATTCATGGAGTGAGTTGTATGTTTTGCGATACTCTGTCTCTGACAAGCAAGCAGAGGTGACATAGGCGCGAACACAGGAAGCTTGCAGCCCCTCGCTGCCTGCAGACACCGAACAGCCACACTAGGAGGGCGGCCTAAGTCGTCGGCGAAATGTGCTCATTCGCTTGTGTGCGACGTCAAGCTCTAAATAAGGCTGTCACTAGCGTGAGCGTTGCGTGAGCGTCGTGTAAAGTCGGAAAAGTCGTCTGCGTGGGTGAGTGCCATGTTTGGGGAGCGTTTCGTAGTTTGCGCAGTGCAATGGAGACGCGGAAAGTTGTTGTGGCCCAGTCTTTTGCAGTTGGACGACAAGAGTGGTACACAGTAGTAAAGTGCGAGGCAGCGCCTCCAGAATTTTTAACACACCAACATGCGCACACTGCCATGCAAGTGGAATAATTCACAGCCAGAAAATGTGTCAAGGCAGATACGAGCCAACGATTAGCAGCCACAATTGGCAAGCGTGCTGTAATGCGCACGAAGCACCCTCCTCCCACCACTACACTTAATTTAGAAACAGTACAAGTGTTCCCATAAGATTCTCAAACCTATGTCGCAAAGATCAGCCTTGCGCCGAATTCACAAAAATCCCACTGCACATTCCAATTCTTGACGTGCAGTCGGCTGCTACTGGTGTTGCTAGTTGTGACTGCTGATGACAGATGCCGTAGCAATCAATTCATGGAGTGAGTTGTATGTTTTGCGATACTCTGTCTCTGACAAGCAAGCAGAGGTGACATAGGCGCGAACACAGGAAGCTTGCAGCCCCTCGCTGCCTGCAGACACCGAACAGCCACACTAGGAGGGCGGCCTAAGTCGTCGGCGAAATGTGCTCATTCGCTTGTGTGCGACGTCAAGCTCTAAATAAGGCTGTCACTAGCGTGAGCGTTGCGTGAGCGTCGTGTAAAGTCGGAAAAGTCGTCTGCGTGGGTGAGTGCCATGTTTGGGGAGCGTTTCGTAGTTTGCGCAGTGCAATGGAGACGCGGAAAGTTGTTGTGGCCCAGTCTTTTGCAGTTGGACGACAAGAGTGGTACACAGTAGTAAAGTGCGAGGCAGCGCCTCCAGAATTTTTAACACACCAACATGCGCACACTGCCATGCAAGTGGAATAATTCACAGCCAGAAAATGTGTCAAGGCAGATACGAGCCAACGATTAGCAGCCACAATTGGCAAGCGTGCTGTAATGCGCACGGAGCACCCTCCTCCCACCACTACACTTAATTTAGAAACAGTACAAGTGTTCCCATAAGATTCTCAAACCTATGTCGCAAAGATCAGCCTTGCGCCGAATTCACAAAAATCCCACTGCACATTCCATTTCTTGACGTGCAGTCGGCTGCTACTGGTGTTGCTAGTTGTGACTGCTGATGACAGATGCCGTAGCAATCAATTCATGGAGTGAGTTGTATGTTTTGCGATACTCTGTCTCTGACAAGCAAGCAGAGGTGACATAGGCGCGAACACAGGAAGCTTGCAGATCCTCGCTGCCTGCAGACACCGAACAGCCACACTAGGAGGGCGGCCTAAGTCGTCGGCGAAATGTGCTCATTCGCTTGTGTGCGACGTCAAGCTCTAAATAAGGCTGTCACTAGCGTGAGCGTTGCGTGAGCGTCGTGTAAAGTCGGAAAAGTCGTCTGCGTGGGTGAGTGCCATGTTTGGGGAGCGTTTCGTAGTTTGCGCAGTGCAATGGAGACGCGGAAAGTTGTTGTGGCCCAGTCTTTTGCAGTTGGACGACAAGAGTGGTACACAGTAGTAAAGTGCGAGGCAGTGAGTTGGCATGAACAGTCGAGTGCACAATGGGTCTTCAGATGTGCTTGTTACCTCAGGTGCTGTGTGATTGTCGACATGGAGTGAAAACGGAGCAACTTGTGACTGTCCCTTCAATTTAAGACGTTAAAAACGGACGGAATTTGCAGTCGTAATACCAGAGCATCGAAACTACTTGGAACTCTTGCGTATGTGAACGTGTCCGCGCCTTTGTACTCTGGTCCCTTCACCCCTGCAAACCAACCAACCATCGCGTCCGTGCACATAAGAGTAGCAAAGAACGGAGAACAGCGCAGCTTGGTTGTGCTTGGGGGCGTAGCTCAGTTGGTAGAGCGTTCGCTTTGCATGTGAAAGGTCCCGGGTTCAAGCCCCGGCGCCTCCATGTTTTGTGGTCAGTGCGTGGTAAGTGTTGGTCGCGGCGAGCCTAAAGGCACGCAAGATGTTGCAAAGCCAGCGTCACAGACTCGTATACTGACGTAAGGAGAGCAAGACGTAAATGTGAGGACCGGCTGTTGTCGAGGTGTCATCGAGCGCAAATCTGCCTTAGGTATAACGGCCTAACCTCAATGAAGTCTAGAGAGTGGACAACACGTTCGTCTACCTCAGAGCGTTGGCCGAACGCTATTTTCGACGTCGTGCGTGCCACTTTGATTTTGGCCAACTACGATTCGATACAGAATGCAGGAAACCTGAAAGACACCCTCACGGACACATTGAGAGTAGTGTTTGTCAGCGGAATAATGGGAGTGCAAGGGTCTGTGTCATTGATATGGCTGTATGTAGCGCAGTTCGTCAGCAGGGGGCGTAGCTCAGATGGTAGAGCGCTCGCTTAGCGTGCGAGAGGTACTGGGATCGATACCCAGCGCCTCCAGAATTTTTAACACACCAACATGCGCACACTGCCATGCAAGTGGAATATATCACAGCCAGAAAATGTGTCAAGGCAGATACGAGCCAACGATTAGCAGCCACAATTGGCAAGCGTGCTGTAATGCGCACGGAGCACCCTCCTCCCACCACTACACTTAATTTAGAAACAGTACAAGTGTTCCCATAAGATTCTCAAACCTATGTCGCAAAGATCAGCCTTGCGCCGAATTCACAAAAATCCCACTGCACATTCCATTTCTTGACGTGCAGTCGGCTGCTACTGGTGTTGCTAGTTGTGACTGGTGATGACAGATGCCGTAGCAATCAATTCATGGAGTGAGTTGTATGTTTTGCGATACTCTGTCTCTGACAAGCAAGCAGAGGTGACATAGGCGCGAACACAGGAAGCTTGCAGCCCCTCGCTGCCTGCAGACACCGAACAGCCACACTAGGAGGGCGGCCTAAGTCGTCGGCGAAATGTGCTCATTCGCTTGTGTGCGACGTCAAGCTCTAAATAAGGCTGTCACTAGCGTGAGCGTTGCGTGAGCGTCGTGTAAAGTCGGAAAAGTCGTCTGCGTGGGTGAGTGCCATGTTTGGGGAGCGTTTCGTAGTTTGCGCAGTGCAATGGAGACGCGGAAAGTTGTTGTGGCCCAGTCTTTTGCAGTTGGACGACAAGAGTGGTACACAGTAGTAAAGTGCGAGGCAGCGCCTCCAGAATTTTTAACACACCAACATGCGCACACTGCCATGCAAGTGGAATAATTCACAGCCAGAAAATGTGTCAAGGCAGATACGAGCCAACGATTAGCAGCCACAATTGGCAAGCGTGCTGTAATGCGCACGAAGCACCCTCCTCCCACCACTACACTTAATTTAGAAACAGTACAAGTGTTCCCATAAGATTCTCAAACCTATGTCGCAAAGATCAGCCTTGCGCCGAATTCACAAAAATCCCACTGCACATTCCAATTCTTGACGTGCAGTCGGCTGCTACTGGTGTTGCTAGTTGTGACTGCTGATGACAGATGCCGTAGCAATCAATTCATGGAGTGAGTTGTATGTTTTGCGATACTCTGTCTCTGACAAGCAAGCAGAGGTGACATAGGCGCGAACACAGGAAGCTTGCAGCCCCTCGCTGCCTGCAGACACCGAACAGCCACACTAGGAGGGCGGCCTAAGTCGTCGGCGAAATGTGCTCATTCGCTTGTGTGCGACGTCAAGCTCTAAATAAGGCTGTCACTAGCGTGAGCGTTGCGTGAGCGTCGTGTAAAGTCGGAAAAGTCGTCTGCGTGGGTGAGTGCCATGTTTGGGGAGCGTTTCGTAGTTTGCGCAGTGCAATGGAGACGCGGAAAGTTGTTGTGGCCCAGTCTTTTGCAGTTGGACGACAAGAGTGGTACACAGTAGTAAAGTGCGAGGCAGCGCCTCCAGAATTTTTAACACACCAACATGCGCACACTGCCATGCAAGTGGAATAATTCACAGCCAGAAAATGTGTCAAGGCAGATACGAGCCAACGATTAGCAGCCACAATTGGCAAGCGTGCTGTAATGCGCACGAAGCACCCTCCTCCCACCACTACACTTAATTTAGAAACAGTACAAGTGTTCCCATAAGATTCTCAAACCTATGTCGCAAAGATCAGCCTTGCGCCGAATTCACAAAAATCCCACTGCACATTCCAATTCTTGACGTGCAGTCGGCTGCTACTGGTGTTGCTAGTTGTGACTGCTGATGACAGATGCCGTAGCAATCAATTCATGGAGTGAGTTGTATGTTTTGCGATACTCTGTCTCTGACAAGCAAGCAGAGGTGACATAGGCGCGAACACAGGAAGCTTGCAGCCCCTCGCTGCCTGCAGACACCGAACAGCCACACTAGGAGGGCGGCCTAAGTCGTCGGCGAAATGTGCTCATTCGCTTGTGTGCGACGTCAAGCTCTAAATAAGGCTGTCACTAGCGTGAGCGTTGCGTGAGCGTCGTGTAAAGTCGGAAAAGTCGTCTGCGTGGGTGAGTGCCATGTTTGGGGAGCGTTTCGTAGTTTGCGCAGTGCAATGGAGACGCGGAAAGTTGTTGTGGCCCAGTCTTTTGCAGTTGGACGACAAGAGTGGTACACAGTAGTAAAGTGCGAGGCAGCGCCTCCAGAATTTTTAACACACCAACATGCGCACACTGCCATGCAAGTGGAATAATTCACAGCCAGAAAATGTGTCAAGGCAGATACGAGCCAACGATTAGCAGCCACAATTGGCAAGCGTGCTGTAATGCGCACGAAGCACCCTCCTCCCACCACTACACTTAATTTAGAAACAGTACAAGTGTTCCCATAAGATTCTCAAACCTATGTCGCAAAGATCAGCCTTGCGCCGAATTCACAAAAATCCCACTGCACATTCCAATTCTTGACGTGCAGTCGGCTGCTACTGGTGTTGCTAGTTGTGACTGCTGATGACAGATGCCGTAGCAATCAATTCATGGAGTGAGTTGTATGTTTTGCGATACTCTGTCTCTGACAAGCAAGCAGAGGTGACATAGGCGCGAACACAGGAAGCTTGCAGCCCCTCGCTGCCTGCAGACACCGAACAGCCACACTAGGAGGGCGGCCTAAGTCGTCGGCGAAATGTGCTCATTCGCTTGTGTGCGACGTCAAGCTCTAAATAAGGCTGTCACTAGCGTGAGCGTTGCGTGAGCGTCGTGTAAAGTCGGAAAAGTCGTCTGCGTGGGTGAGTGCCATGTTTGGGGAGCGTTTCGTAGTTTGCGCAGTGCAATGGAGACGCGGAAAGTTGTTGTGGCCCAGTCTTTTGCAGTTGGACGACAAGAGTGGTACACAGTAGTAAAGTGCGAGGCAGCGCCTCCAGAATTTTTAACACACCAACATGCGCACACTGCCATGCAAGTGGAATAATTCACAGCCAGAAAATGTGTCAAGGCAGATACGAGCCAACGATTAGCAGCCACAATTGGCAAGCGTGCTGTAATGCGCACGAAGCACCCTCCTCCCACCACTACACTTAATTTAGAAACAGTACAAGTGTTCCCATAAGATTCTCAAACCTATGTCGCAAAGATCAGCCTTGCGCCGAATTCACAAAAATCCCACTGCACATTCCAATTCTTGACGTGCAGTCGGCTGCTACTGGTGTTGCTAGTTGTGACTGCTGATGACAGATGCCGTAGCAATCAATTCATGGAGTGAGTTGTATGTTTTGCGATACTCTGTCTCTGACAAGCAAGCAGAGGTGACATAGGCGCGAACACAGGAAGCTTGCAGCCCCTCGCTGCCTGCAGACACCGAACAGCCACACTAGGAGGGCGGCCTAAGTCGTCGGCGAAATGTGCTCATTCGCTTGTGTGCGACGTCAAGCTCTAAATAAGGCTGTCACTAGCGTGAGCGTTGCGTGAGCGTCGTGTAAAGTCGGAAAAGTCGTCTGCGTGGGTGAGTGCCATGTTTGGGGAGCGTTTCGTAGTTTGCGCAGTGCAATGGAGACGCGGAAAGTTGTTGTGGCCCAGTCTTTTGCAGTTGGACGACAAGAGTGGTACACAGTAGTAAAGTGCGAGGCAGCGCCTCCAGAATTTTTAACACACCAACATGCGCACACTGCCATGCAAGTGGAATAATTCACAGCCAGAAAATGTGTCAAGGCAGATACGAGCCAACGATTAGCAGCCACAATT
>NW_025726484.1:0-67604 GCF_021461395.2 Schistocerca americana | reverse complement strand
CTTGGACCTTTTTATTGACGATGAAACACAGAAAATGCATTCGAATTTAATACAAAAGGCACAATGCTGACTTAAGTACAAGAGGACTGACACTCTAAATATCTATGATTTGAACCACTCCAGTGAGTCCCGTGTTACATTCTGATGCTTCACTTCAGGTTTAATGTATCCCTCGGACCTTCTTATTGACGATGTAACACAGAAATTGCATCCGAATTTAATACAAAAGGCACAATGCCGACATAAGTACAAGAGGACTGACACTCTAACTTTCTTTGATTTGAACCTCTCCTGTGAGTCCTGTTTTAGATCCCGAGGCTTCACTTCAGATTTACTGTATCCCTTGGACCTTCTTATTGACGTTGAAACACAGAATTTGCATCTGAATTTAATACAAAAGGCACAATGCCGACTTAAGTACAAGAGGACTGACACTCTAACTTTCTATGATTTGAACCTCTCCTGTGAGTCCGGTTTTCGATTCCGATGCTTCACTTCAGGTTTACCGTATCCCTTGGACCTTCTTATTGACGATGAAACACAAAAATTGCATCCGAATTTAATACAAAAGGCACAATGCCGACTTAAGTACAAGAGTACTGACACTCTAACTTTCTATGATTTGAACCACTCCTGTGAGTCCAGTTTAGGAATCCGATGCTTCCCTTCAGGTTTACTGTATCCCTTGGACCTTCTTATTGACGATGAAACACAGTAATTGCATCCGAATTTAATACAAAAGGCACAATGCCGACTTAAGTACAAGAGGACTGACCCTCTAACTTTCTATGATTTGAACCTCTCCTGTGAGTCCAGTTTTAGATTCCGATGCTTCACTTCAGGTTTACTGTATCCCTAGGACCTTCTTATTGACGATGAAACAACACAGAAATTGCATCCGGATTTCATACAAAAGGCACAATGCCGACTTAAGTACAAGAGGACTGACACTCTAACTTTCTTTGATTTGAACCTCTCCTGGTATTCCAGTTTTAGATTCCGATGCTTCACTTCAGGTTTTCTGTATCCCTTGGACCTTCTTATTGACGATGAAACACAGAAATTGCATACGAATTTAATACAAAATGCACAATGCCGACTTAAGTACAAGAGGACTGACACTCTAAATTTCTATGATGTGAACCACTCCTGTGAGTTCAGTTTTAGATTCCGATGCTTCACTTCAGGTTTACTGTATCCCTTGGACTTTCTTATTGACGATGAAACACAGAAATTGCATCCGAATTTAATACAGAAGGCAGAATGCCGACTTAAGTACAAGAGGACTGACACTCTAAATTTCTATGATTTGAACCTCTCCTGTGAGTCCAGTTTTTGATTCCAATGCCTCACTTCAGGTTTACTGTATCCCTTGGAACTTCTTACTGACGATGAAGCACAGAAATTGCATCCGAATTTAATACAAAAGGGACAATGCCGACTTAAGTACAAGAGGACTGACACTCTAAGTTTCTCTGATTTGAACCTCTCCTGTGAGTCCAGTTTTAGATTCCGATGCTTCACTTCAGGTTTACTGTATCCCTTGGACCTTCTTATTGACGATGAAACACAGAAATTGCATCCGAATTTAATACAAAAGGCACAATGCCGACTTAAGTACAAGAGGACTGACACCCTAACTTTCTTTGATTTGAACCTCTCCTCTAATTCCAGTTTTAGATTCCGATGCTTCCCTTCAGGTTTTCTGTATCCCTTGGACCTTCTTATTGACGATGAAACACAGAAATTGCATCCGAATTTAATACAAAAGGCACAATGCCGACTTAAGTACAAGAGGAATGACACTCTATCTTTCTATGATTTGAACCACTCCTTTGAGGCCAGTTTTAGATTCCGATGCTTCACATCAGTTTTACTGTATCCCTTGGACTTTCTTATTGACGATGAAACACAGAAATTGCATCCAAATTTAATACAAAAGGCACAATGCCGACTTAAGTACAAGAGGACTGACACTCTAATTATCTATGATTTGAACCTCTCCTGTGAGTCCAGTTTTCGATTCCGATGCTTCACTTCAGGTTTACTGTATCCCTTGGACCTTCTTATTGACGATGAAACACAGAAACTGCATCCAAATTTAATATAAAAGGCACAATGCCGATTTAAGTACAAGAGGACTGACACTCTAAGTTTCTCTGATTTGAACCTGTCCTGTGAGTCCAGTTTTAGACTCCGATGCTTCACTTCAGATTTACTGTATCCCTTGGACCTTCTTATTGACGATGAAACACAGAAATTGCATCCGAATTTAATACAAAAGACACAATTCCGACTTAAGTACAAGAGGACTGACACTCCAACTTTCTTTGATTTGAACCTCTTCCGTGATTCCAGTTTTAGATTCCGATGCTTCACTTCAGGTTTTCTGTATCCCTTGGACCTTCTTATTGACGATGAAACACAGAAATTGCATCCGAATTTAATACGAAAGGCACAATGCCGACTTAAGTACAAGAGGACTGACACTCTAACTTTCTATGATTTGAACCTCACCTGTGAGTCCAGTTTAAGATTCCGATGCTTCACTTCAGGTTTACTGTATACCTTGGACCTTCTTATTGACGATGAAACACAGAAATTGCATCCGAATTTAATACAAAAGGCACAATGCCGACTTAAGTACAAGTGGACTGACACACTAACTTTCTACGATTTGAACCTCTCCTGTGAGTCCAGTTTTAGATTCCGATGCTTCACTTCAGGTTTACTGTATCCCTAGGATCTTCTTATTGACGATGAAACACAAAAATTGCATACGAATTTAAAACAAAAGGCACAATGCCGACTTAAGTACAAGAGGACTGACACTCTAACTTTCTATGATTTGAACCTCTCCTGTGAGTCCAGTTTTAGATTCCGATGCTTCACTTCAGGTTTACTGTATCCCTTGGACCTTCTTATTGACGAAGAAACACAGAAATTGCCTCCGAATTTAATACAAAACGCACAATGCCGACTTAAGGACAAGAGGCCTGACACTATAAGTTTCTCTGACTTGAACCGCTCCTGTGATTCCAGCTTTAGATTCCGATGCTTCACTTCAGGTTTACTGTATCCCTTGGACCTTCTTATTGACGATGAAGCACAGAAATTGCATCCCATTTTAATACAAAAGGCACAATGCCGACTTAAGTACAAGAGGACTGACACTCTAACTTTCTATGATTTGAACCTCTCCTGTGAGTCCAGTTTTAGATGCCGAGGCTTCACTTCACGTTTACTGTATCCCTCGGACCTTCTTATTGACGATGAAACACAGAAATTGCATCCGAATTTAATACAAAAGGCACAATGCCGACATAAGTACAAGAGGACTGACACTCTAACATTCTATGATTAAAACCTCTCCTGTGAGTCCAGTTTTAGATTCCGAGGCTTCACTTCAGATTTACTGTATCCCTTGGACCTTCTTATTGACGATGAAACACAGAAATTGCATCTGAATTTAATACAAAAGGCACAATGCTGACTTAAGTACAAGAGGACTGACACTCTAAATTTCTATGATTTGAACCACTCCTGTGAGTCCCATGTTAGATTCTGATGCTTCACTTCAGTTTTAATGTATCCCTTGGACCTTCTTATAAACGATGAAACACAGAAATTACATCCGAATTTAATACAAAAGTCACAATGCCGACCTATGTACAAGAGGACTGACACTCTAACTTTCTATCATTTGAACCTCTCCTGTGAGTCCATTTTTAGATTCCGATGCTTCACTTCAGGTTTACTGAATCCCTTGGACTTTCTTATTGACGATGAAACACAGAAATTGCATCCGAATGTAATACAAAAGGCACAATGCTGACATAAGTACAACAGGACTGACACTCTAACTTTCTATGATTTAAACCTCACCTGTGAGTCCAGTTTAAGATTCCGATGCTTCACTTCAGGTTTACTGTATACCTTGGACCTTCTTATTGACGATGAAACACAGAAATTGCATCCGAATTTAATACAAAAGGCACAATGCCGACTTAAGTACAAGAGGACTGACACACTAACCTTCTACGATTTGAACCTCTCCTGTGCTTCCAGTTTTAGATTCCGATGTTTCACTCCAGGTTTACTGTATCCCTAGGATCTTCTTATTGACGATGAAGCACAGAAATTGCATCCGATTTGAATACAAAAGGCACAATGCCGACTTAAGTACAAGAGGACCGACACTCTAACTTTCTATGATTTGAACCTCTCCTGTGAGTCCAGTTTTAGATGCCGAGGCTTCACTTCACGTTTACTGTATCCCTCGGACCTTCTTATTGACGATGAAACACAGAAATTGCATCCGAATTTAATACAAAAGGCACAATGCCGACATAAGTACAAGAGGACTGACACTCTAACTTTCTTTGACTTGAACCTCTCCTTTGAGTCCTGTTTTAGATCCCGAGGCTTCACTTCAGATTTACTGTATCCCTTGGACCTTTTTATTGACGATGAAACACAGAAAATGCATTCGAATTTAATACAAAAGGCACAATGCTGACTTAAGTACAAGAGGACTGACACTCTAAATATCTATGATTTGAACCACTCCAGTGAGTCCCGTGTTACATTCTGATGCTTCACTTCAGGTTTAATGTATCCCTCGGACCTTCTTATTGACGATGTAACACAGAAATTGCATCCGAATTTAATACAAAAGGCACAATGCCGACATAAGTACAAGAGGACTGACACTCTAACTTTCTTTGATTTGAACCTCTCCTGTGAGTCCTGTTTTAGATCCCGAGGCTTCACTTCAGATTTACTGTATCCCTTGGACCTTCTTATTGACGTTGAAACACAGAATTTGCATCTGAATTTAATACAAAAGGCACAATGCCGACTTAAGTACAAGAGGACTGACACTCTAACTTTCTATGATTTGAACCTCTCCTGTGAGTCCGGTTTTCGATTCCGATGCTTCACTTCAGGTTTACCGTATCCCTTGGACCTTCTTATTGACGATGAAACACAAAAATTGCATCCGAATTTAATACAAAAGGCACAATGCCGACTTAAGTACAAGAGTACTGACACTCTAACTTTCTATGATTTGAACCACTCCTGTGAGTCCAGTTTAGGAATCCGATGCTTCCCTTCAGGTTTACTGTATCCCTTGGACCTTCTTATTGACGATGAAACACAGTAATTGCATCCGAATTTAATACAAAAGGCACAATGCCGACTTAAGTACAAGAGGACTGACCCTCTAACTTTCTATGATTTGAACCTCTCCTGTGAGTCCAGTTTTAGATTCCGATGCTTCACTTCAGGTTTACTGTATCCCTAGGACCTTCTTATTGACGATGAAACAACACAGAAATTGCATCCGGATTTCATACAAAAGGCACAATGCCGACTTAAGTACAAGAGGACTGACACTCTAACTTTCTTTGATTTGAACCTCTCCTGGTATTCCAGTTTTAGATTCCGATGCTTCACTTCAGGTTTTCTGTATCCCTTGGACCTTCTTATTGACGATGAAACACAGAAATTGCATACGAATTTAATACAAAATGCACAATGCCGACTTAAGTACAAGAGGACTGACACTCTAAATTTCTATGATGTGAACCACTCCTGTGAGTTCAGTTTTAGATTCCGATGCTTCACTTCAGGTTTACTGTATCCCTTGGACTTTCTTATTGACGATGAAACACAGAAATTGCATCCGAATTTAATACAGAAGGCAGAATGCCGACTTAAGTACAAGAGGACTGACACTCTAAATTTCTATGATTTGAACCTCTCCTGTGAGTCCAGTTTTTGATTCCAATGCCTCACTTCAGGTTTACTGTATCCCTTGGAACTTCTTACTGACGATGAAGCACAGAAATTGCATCCGAATTTAATACAAAAGGGACAATGCCGACTTAAGTACAAGAGGACTGACACTCTAAGTTTCTCTGATTTGAACCTCTCCTGTGAGTCCAGTTTTAGATTCCGATGCTTCACTTCAGGTTTACTGTATCCCTTGGACCTTCTTATTGACGATGAAACACAGAAATTGCATCCGAATTTAATACAAAAGGCACAATGCCGACTTAAGTACAAGAGGACTGACACCCTAACTTTCTTTGATTTGAACCTCTCCTCTAATTCCAGTTTTAGATTCCGATGCTTCCCTTCAGGTTTTCTGTATCCCTTGGACCTTCTTATTGACGATGAAACACAGAAATTGCATCCGAATTTAATACAAAAGGCACAATGCCGACTTAAGTACAAGAGGAATGACACTCTATCTTTCTATGATTTGAACCACTCCTTTGAGGCCAGTTTTAGATTCCGATGCTTCACATCAGTTTTACTGTATCCCTTGGACTTTCTTATTGACGATGAAACACAGAAATTGCATCCAAATTTAATACAAAAGGCACAATGCCGACTTAAGTACAAGAGGACTGACACTCTAATTATCTATGATTTGAACCTCTCCTGTGAGTCCAGTTTTCGATTCCGATGCTTCACTTCAGGTTTACTGTATCCCTTGGACCTTCTTATTGACGATGAAACACAGAAACTGCATCCAAATTTAATATAAAAGGCACAATGCCGATTTAAGTACAAGAGGACTGACACTCTAAGTTTCTCTGATTTGAACCTGTCCTGTGAGTCCAGTTTTAGACTCCGATGCTTCACTTCAGATTTACTGTATCCCTTGGACCTTCTTATTGACGATGAAACACAGAAATTGCATCCGAATTTAATACAAAAGACACAATTCCGACTTAAGTACAAGAGGACTGACACTCCAACTTTCTTTGATTTGAACCTCTTCCGTGATTCCAGTTTTAGATTCCGATGCTTCACTTCAGGTTTTCTGTATCCCTTGGACCTTCTTATTGACGATGAAACACAGAAATTGCATCCGAATTTAATACAAAAGGCACAATGCCGACTTAAGTACAAGAGGACTGACACTCTAACTTTCTATGATTTGAACCTCACCTGTGAGTCCAGTTTAAGATTCCGATGCTTCACTTCAGGTTTACTGTATACCTTGGACCTTCTTATTGACGATGAAACACAGAAATTGCATCCGAATTTAATACAAAAGGCACAATGCCGACTTAAGTACAAGTGGACTGACACACTAACTTTCTACGATTTGAACCTCTCCTGTGAGTCCAGTTTTAGATTCCGATGCTTCACTTCAGGTTTACTGTATCCCTAGGATCTTCTTATTGACGATGAAACACAAAAATTGCATACGAATTTAAAACAAAAGGCACAATGCCGACTTAAGTACAAGAGGACTGACACTCTAACTTTCTATGATTTGAACCTCTCCTGTGAGTCCAGTTTTAGATTCCGATGCTTCACTTCAGGTTTACTGTATCCCTTGGACCTTCTTATTGACGAAGAAACACAGAAATTGCCTCCGAATTTAGTACAAAACGCACAATGCCGACTTAAGGACAAGAGGCCTGACACTATAAGTTTCTCTGACTTGAACCGCTCCTGTGATTCCAGCTTTAGATTCCGATGCTTCACTTCAGGTTTACTGTATCCCTTGGACCTTCTTATTGACGATGAAGCACAGAAATTGCATCCCATTTTAATACAAAAGGCACAATGCCGACTTAAGTACAAGAGGACTGACACTCTAACTTTCTATGATTTGAACCTCTCCTGTGAGTCCAGTTTTAGATGCCGAGGCTTCACTTCACGTTTACTGTATCCCTCGGACCTTCTTATTGACGATGAAACACAGAAATTGCATCCGAATTTAATACAAAAGGCACAATGCCGACATAAGTACAAGAGGACTGACACTCTAACATTCTATGATTAAAACCTCTCCTGTGAGTCCAGTTTTAGATTCCGAGGCTTCACTTCAGATTTACTGTATCCCTTGGACCTTCTTATTGACGATGAAACACAGAAATTGCATCTGAATTTAATACAAAAGGCACAATGCTGACTTAAGTACAAGAGGACTGACACTCTAAATTTCTATGATTTGAACCACTCCTGTGAGTCCCATGTTAGATTCTGATGCTTCACTTCAGGTTTAATGTATCCCTTGGACCTTCTTATAAACGATGAAACACAGATATTACATCCGAATTTAATACAAAAGGCAGAATGCCGACCTATGTACAAGAGGACTGACACTCTAATTTTCTATGATTTGAACCTCTCCTGTGAGTCCAGTTTTACATTCCGAGGCTTCACTTCAGATTTACTGTATCCCTTGGACCTTCGTATTGACGATGAAACACAGATATTGCATCTGATTTTAATACAAAAGGCACAATGCTGACTTAAGTACAAGAGGACTGACACTCTAAATTTCTATGATTTGAACCACTCCTGTGAGTCCCGTGTTAGATTCTGATGCTTCACTTCAGTTTTAATGTATCCCTTGGACCTTCTTATAAACGATGAAACACAGAAATTACATCCGAATTTAATACAAAAGTCACAATGCCGACCTATGTACAAGAGGACTGACACTCTAACTTTCTATCATTTGAACCTCTCCTGTGAGTCCATTTTTAGATTCCGATGCTTCACTTCAGGTTTACTGAATCCCTTGGACTTTCTTATTGACGATGAAACACAGAAATTGCATCCGAATTTAATACAAAATGCACAATGCCGACTTAAGTACAAGAGGACTGACACTCTAAATTTCTATGATACGAACCTCTTCTGTGAGTTCAGTTTTAGATTCCGATGCTTCACTTCAGGTTTACTGTATCCCTTGGACCTTCTTATTGACGATGAAACGCAGATATTGCATACGAATTTAATACTAAATGCACAATGCCGACTTAAGTACAAGAGGACTGACACTCTAACTTTCTATGATTTGAACCACTCCTGTGAGGCCAGTTACAGATTCCGATGCTTCACTTCAGTTTTACTGTATCCCTTGGACTTTCTTATTGACGATGAAACACAGAAATTGCATCCGAATTTAATACAAAAGGCACAATGCCGATATAAGTACAAGAGGACTGACACTCTAACTTTCTTTGACTTGAACCTCTCCTTTGAGTCCTGTTTTAGATCCCGAGGCTTCACTTCAGATTTACTGTATCCCTTGGACCTTCTTATTGACGATGAAACACAGAAAATTCATTCGAATTTAATACAAAACGCACAATGCCGACTTAAGTACAAGATTACTGACACTCCAACTTTCTTTGATTTGAACCTTTTCCGTGATTCCAGTTTTAGATTCCGATGCTTCACTTCAGGTTTTCTGTATCCCTAAGACCTTCTTATTGACGATGAAGCACAGAAATTGCATCCGAATTTAATACAAAAGGCACAATGCTGACATAAGTACAACAGGACTGACACTCTAACTTTCTATGATTTAAACCTCACCTGTGAGTCCAGTTTAAGATTCCGATGCTTCACTTCAGGTTTACTGTATACCTTGGACCTTCTTATTGACGATGAAACACAGAAATTGCATCCGAATTTAATACAAAAGGCACAATGCCGACTTAAGTACAAGAGGACTGACACACTAACCTTCTACGATTTGAACCTCTCCTGTGCTTCCAGTTTTAGATTCCGATGTTTCACTCCAGGTTTACTGTATCCCTAGGATCTTCTTATTGACGATGAAGCACAGAAATTGCATCCGATTTGAATACAAAAGGCACAATGCCGACTTAAGTACAAGAGGACTGACACTCTAACTTTCTATGATTTGAACCTCTCCTGTGAGTCCAGTTTTAGATGCCGAGGCTTCACTTCACGTTTACTGTATCCCTCGGACCTTCTTATTGACGATGAAACACAGAAATTGCATCCGAATTTAATACAAAAGGCACAATGCCGACATAAGTACAAGAGGACTGACACTCTAACTTTCTTTGACTTGAACCTCTCCTTTGAGTCCTGTTTTAGATCCCGAGGCTTCACTTCAGATTTACTGTATCCCTTGGACCTTCTTATTGACGATGAAACACAGAAAATGCATTCGAATTTAATACAAAAGGCACAATGCTGACTTAAGTACAAGAGGACTGACACTCTAAATATCTATGATTTGAACCACTCCTGTGAGTCCCGTGTTACATTCTGATGCTTCACTTCAGGTTTAATGTATCCCTCGGACCTTCTTATTGACGATGTAACACAGAAATTGCATCCGAATTTAATACAAAAGGCACAATGCCGACATAAGTACAAGAGGACTGACACTCTAACTTTCTTTGATTTGAACCTCTCCTGTGAGTCCTGTTTTAGATCCCGAGGCTTCACTTCAGACTTACTGTATCCCTTGGACCTTCTTATTGACGTTGAAACACAGAATTTGCATCTGAATTTAATACAAAAGGCACAATGCCGACTTAAGTACAAGAGGACTGACACTCTAACTTTCTATGATTTGAACCTCTCCTGTGAGTCCGGTTTTCGATTCCGATGCTTCACTTCAGGTTTACCGTATCCCTTGGACCTTCTTATTGACGATGAAACACAAAAATTGCATCCGAATTTAATACAAAAGGCACAATGCCGACTTAAGTACAAGAGTACTGACACTCTAACTTTCTATGATTTGAACCACTCCTGTGAGTCCAGTTTAGGAATCCGATGCTTCCCTTCAGGTTTACTGTATCCCTTGGACCTTCTTATTGACGATGAAACACAGTAATTGCATCCGAATTTAATACAAAAGGCACAATGCCGACTTAAGTACAAGAGGACTGACCCTCTAACTTTCTATGATTTGAACCTCTCCTGTGAGTCCAGTTTTAGATTCCGATGCTTCACTTCAGGTTTACTGTATCCCTAGGACCTTCTTATTGACGATGAAACAACACAGAAATTGCATCCGGATTTCATACAAAAGGCACAATGCCGACTTAAGTACAAGAGGACTGACACTCTAACTTTCTTTGATTTGAACCTCTCCTGGTATTCCAGTTTTAGATTCCGATGCTTCACTTCAGGTTTTCTGTATCCCTTGGACCTTCTTATTGACGATGAAACACAGAAATTGCATACGAATTTAATACAAAATGCACAATGCCGACTTAAGTACAAGAGGACTGACACTCTAAATTTCTATGATGTGAACCACTCCTGTGAGTTCAGTTTTAGATTCCGATGCTTCACTTCAGGTTTACTGTATCCCTTGGACTTTCTTATTGACGATGAAACACAGAAATTGCATCCGAATTTAATACAGAAGGCAGAATGCCGACTTAAGTACAAGAGGACTGACACTCTAAATTTCTATGATTTGAACCTCTCCTGTGAGTCCAGTTTTTGATTCCAATGCCTCACTTCAGGTTTACTGTATCCCTTGGAACTTCTTATTGACGATGAAGCACAGAAATTGCATCCGAATTTAATACAAAAGGGACAATGCCGACTTAAGTACAAGAGGACTGACACTCTAAGTTTCTCTGATTTGAACCTCTCCTGTGAGTCCAGTTTTAGATTCCGATGCTTCACTTCAGGTTTACTGTATCCCTTGGACCTTCTTATTGACGATGAAACACAGAAATTGCATCCGAATTTAATACAAAAGGCACAATGCCGACTTAAGTACAAGAGGACTGACACCCTAACTTTCTTTGATTTGAACCTCTCCTCTAATTCCAGTTTTAGATTCCGATGCTTCCCTTCAGGTTTTCTGTATCCCTTGGACCTTCTTATTGACGATGAAACACAGAAATTGCATCCGAATTTAATACAAAAGGCACAATGCCGACTTAAGTACAAGAGGAATGACACTCTATCTTTCTATGATTTGAACCACTCCTTTGAGGCCAGTTTTAGATTCCGATGCTTCACATCAGTTTTACTGTATCCCTTGGACTTTCTTATTGACGATGAAACACAGAAATTGCATCCAAATTTAATACAAAAGGCACAATGCCGACTTAAGTACAAGAGGACTGACACTCTAATTATCTATGATTTGAACCTCTCCTGTGAGTCCAGTTTTCGATTCCGATGCTTCACTTCAGGTTTACTGTATCCCTTGGACCTTCTTATTGACGATGAAACACAGAAACTGCATCCAAATTTAACATAAAAGGCACAATGCCGATTTAAGTACAAGAGGACTGACACTCTAAGTTTCTCTGATTTGAACCTGTCCTGTGAGTCCAGTTTTAGACTCCGATGCTTCACTTCAGATTTACTGTATCCCTTGGACCTTCTTATTGACGATGAAACACAGAAATTGCATCCGAATTTAATACAAAAGACACAATTCCGACTTAAGTACAAGAGGACTGACACTCCAACTTTCTTTGATTTGAACCTCTTCCGTGATTCCAGTTTTAGATTCCGATGCTTCACTTCAGGTTTTCTGTATCCCTTGGACCTTCTTATTGACGATGAAACACAGAAATTGCATCCGAATTTAATACAAAAGGCACAATGCCGACTTAAGTACAAGAGGACTGACACTCTAACTTTCTATGATTTGAACCTCACCTGTGAGTCCAGTTTAAGATTCCGATGCTTCACTTCAGGTTTACTGTATACCTTGGACCTTCTTATTGACGATGAAACACAGAAATTGCATCCGAATTTAATACAAAAGGCACAATGCCGACTTAAGTACAAGTGGACTGACACACTAACTTTCTACGATTTGAACCTCTCCTGTGAGTCCAGTTTTAGATTCCGATGCTTCACTTCAGGTTTACTGTATCCCTAGGATCTTCTTATTGACGATGAAACACAGAAATTGCATACGAATTTAAAACAAAAGGCACAATGCCGACTTAAGTACAAGAGGACTGACACTCTAACTTTCTATGATTTGAACCTCTCCTGTGAGTCCAGTTTTAGATTCCGATGCTTCACTTCAGGTTTACTGTATCCCTTGGACCTTCTTATTGACGAAGAAACACAGAAATTGCCTCCGAATTTAATACAAAACGCACAATGCCGACTTAAGGACAAGAGGCCTGACACTATAAGTTTCTCTGACTTGAACCGCTCCTGTGATTCCAGCTTTAGATTCCGATGCTTCACTTCAGGTTTACTGTATCCCTTGGACCTTCTTATTGACGATGAAGCACAGAAATTGCATCCCATTTTAATACAAAAGGCACAATGCCGACTTAAGTACAAGAGGACTGACACTCTAACTTTCTATGATTTGAACCTCTCCTGTGAGTCCAGTTTTAGATGCCGAGGCTTCACTTCACGTTTACTGTATCCCTCGGACCTTCTTATTGACGATGAAACACAGAAATTGCATCCGAATTTAATACAAAAGGCACAATGCCGACATAAGTACAAGAGGACTGACACTCTAACATTCTATGATTAAAACCTCTCCTGTGAGTCCAGTTTTAGATTCCGAGGCTTCACTTCAGATTTACTGTATCCCTTGGACCTTCTTATTGACGATGAAACACAGAAATTGCATCTGAATTTAATACAAAAGGCACAATGCTGACTTAAGTACAAGAGGACTGACACTCTAAATTTCTATGATTTGAACCACTCCTGTGAGTCCCATGTTAGATTCTGATGCTTCACTTCAGGTTTAATGTATCCCTTGGACCTTCTTATAAACGATGAAACACAGAAATTACATCCGAATTTAATACAAAAGGCACAATGCCGACCTATGTACAAGAGGACTGACACTCTAATTTTCTATGATTTGAACCTCTCCTGTGAGTCCAGTTTTAGATTCCGAGGCTTCACTTCAGATTTACTGTATCCCTTGGACCTTCGTATTGACGATGAAACACAGATATTGCATCTGAATTTAATACAAAAGGCACAATGCTGACTTAAGTACAAGAGGACTGACACTCTAAATTTCTATGATTTGAACCACTCCTGTGAGTCCCGTGTTAGATTCTGATGCTTCACTTCAGTTTTAATGTATCCCTTGGACCTTCTTATAAACGATGAAACACAGAAATTACATCCGAATTTAATACAAAAGTCACAATGCCGACCTATGTACAAGAGGACTGACACTCTAAATTTCTATCATTTGAACCTCTCCTGTGAGTCCATTTTTAGATTCCGATGCTTCACTTCAGGTTTACTGAATCCCTTGGACTTTCTTATTGACGATGAAACACAGAAATTGCATCCGAATTTAATACAAAATGCACAATGCCGACTTAAGTACAAGAGGACTGACACTCTAAATTTCTATGATACGAACCTCTTCTGTGAGTTCAGTTTTAGATTCCGATGCTTCACTTCAGGTTTACTGTATCCCTTGGACCTTCTTATTGACGATGAAACGCAGATATTGCATACGAATTTAATACTAAATGCACAATGCCGACTTAAGTACAAGAGGACTGACACTCTAACTTTCTATGATTTGAACCACTCCTGTGAGGCCAGTTACAGATTCCGATGCTTCACTTCAGTTTTACTGTATCCCTTGGACTTTCTTATTGACGATGAAACTCAGAAATTGCATCCGAATTTAATACAAAAGGCAGAATGCCGACTTAAGTACAAGAGGACTGACACTCTAAATTGCTATGATTTGAACCTCTCCTGTGAGTACAGTTTTTGGTTCCAATGCCTCACTTCAGGTTTACTGTATCCCTTGAAACTTCTTATTGACGATGAAACACAGAAATTGCATCCGAATTTAATACAAAAGGCACAATGCCGACTTAAGTACAAGAGGACTGACACTCTAAGTTTCTCTGATTTGAACCTCTCCTGTGAGTCCAGTTTTAGATTCCGATGCTTCACTTCAGGTTTACTGTATCCCTTTGACCATCTTATTGACGATGAAACACAGAAATTGCATACGAATTGATTACAAAAGGCACAATGCCGACTTAAGTACAAGAGGACTGACACTCTAACTTTCTATGATTTGAACCACTCCTGTGAGGCCAGTTTTAGATTCCGATGCTCACTTCAGTTTTACTGTATCCCTTGGACCTTCTTATTAACGATGAAGCACAGAAATTGCATCCGATTTTAATACAAAAGGCACAATGCCGACTTAAGTACAAGAGGACTGACACTCTAACTTTCTATGATTTGAACCTCTCCAGTGATTCCAGTTTTCGATTCCGATGCTTCACTTCCGGTTTAAGGTATCCCTTGGACCTTCTTATTGACGATGAAACACAGAAATTGCATCCGAATTTAATACAAAAGGCACAATGCCGACTTAAGTACAAGAGGACTGACACTCTAAGTTTCTATGATTTGAACCTCTCCTGTGAGTCAGGTTTTAGTTTCCGATGCTTCACTTCAGGTTTACTGAATCCCTTGGACCTCCTTATTGGCAATGAAACACAGAAATTGCATACGAAATTAATACAAAAGGCACAGTGCCGACTCAAGTACAAGAGGACTGACACTCTAACATTCTATGATTTGAACCACTCCTGTGAGTCCAGTTTTAGATTCCGATGCTTCACTTCAGGTTTACTGTATCCCTTGGACCTTCTTATTGACGATGAAACACAGAAATTGCATCCCAATTTAATACAAAAGGCACAATGCCGACTTAAGTACAAGAGGACTGACACCCTAACTTTCCATGATTTGAACCTTTCCTGTGAGTCCAGTTTTAGATTCCGATGCTTCACTTCAGCTTTACTGTATCCCTTGGACCTTCTTATTGACGATGAAACACAGAAATTGCATCCGAATTCAAAACAAAAGGCACAATGCCGACTTAAGTACAAGAGGACTGACACTCTAACTTTCTATGATATGAACCTCTCCTGTGAGTCCTGTTTTAGATTCCGATGCTTCACTTCAGGTTTACTGTATCCCGTGGACCTTCTTATTGACGATGAAACACAGAAATTGCATCCCAATTTAATACAAACTGCACAATGCCGACTTAAGTACAAGAGGACTGACACTCTAAATTTCTATGATTTGAACCTCATCTGTGAGTCCAGTTTTGGATTCCGATGCTTCACTTCAGGTTTACTGAATCCCTTGGACCTTCTTATTGACGATGAAACACAGAAATTGCATCCGAATTTAATACATCAGGCACAATGCCGACTTAAGTACAAGAGGACTGACACTCTAACTTTCTATGATTAGAACCACTCCTGTGAGTCCAGTTATAGATTCCGATGCTTCACTTCAGGTTTACTGTATCCCTTGGACCTTCTTATTGATGATGAAACACAGAAATTGCATCCGGATTCAATACAAAAGGCACAATGCCGACTTAAGGACTATAGGACTGACACTCTAACTTTCTATGATTTGAATCTGTCCTGTGAGTCCAGTTTTAGATTCCGATGCTTCCCTTCAGGTTTACTGTATCCCTTGGACCTTCTTATTGACGATAAAACACAGAAATTGCATCCAAATTTAATACAAAAGGCACAATGCCGACTTAAGTACAAGAGGACTGACACTCTAACTTTCTATGATTTGAACCTCTCCTGTGAGTCCGGTTTTCGATTCCGATGCTTCACTTCAGGTTTACTGTATCCCTTGGACCTTCTTATTGACGATGAAACACAGAAATTGCATCCGAATTTAATACAAAAGGCACAATGCCGACTTAAGTACAAGAGGACCGACACTCTAAATTTCTATGATTTGAACCTCTCCTGTGAGTCCAGTTTTTGATTCCAATGCCTCACATCAGGTTTACTGTATCCCTTGGAACTTCTTATTGACGATGAAACACAGAAATTGCATCCAAATGTAATACAAAAGGCACAATGCCGTCTTAAGTACAAGAGGACTGACACTCTAAGTTTCTCTGATTTCAACCTCTCCTGTGAGTCCAGTTTTAGATTCCGATGCTTCACTTCAGGTTTACTGTATCCGTTGGACCTTCTTATTGACGATGAAACACAGAAATTGCATCCGAATTTAATACAAAAGGCACAATGCCGACTTAAGTACAAGAGGACTTACACTCTAACTTTTTTGATTTGAACCTCTCCTGTAATTCCAGTTTTTGATTCCGATGCTTCACTTCAGGTTTTCTGTATCCCTTGGACCTTCTTATTGACGATGAAACACAGAAATTTCATCCGTATTTAATACAAAAGGCACAATGCCGACTTAAATACAAGAGGACTGACACTCTAACTTTCTATGATTTGAACCTCACCTGTGAGTCCAGTTTCAGATATCGATGCTTCACTTCAATTTAACTGAATCCCTTGGACCTTCCTATTGACGATGAAACACAGAAATTGCATTCGAATTTAATACAAAATGCACAATGCCGACTTACGTACAAGTGGACTGACACTCTAACTTTCTATGATTTGAACCTCACCTGTGAGTCCAGCTTAATATTCTGAAGCTTCACTTCAGGTTTACTGTATCCCTTTGACCATCTTATTGACGATGAAACACAGAAATTGCATACGAATTGATTACAAAAGGCACAATGCCGACTTAAGTACAAGAGGACTGACACTCTTACTTTCTCTGATTTGAACCTCTCCTGTGAGTCCAGTTTTAGATTCCGATGCTTCACTTCAGATTTACTGTATGCCTTGGTTCTTCTTGTTGACGATGAAGCACAGAAATTGCATCCGATTTTAATACAAAAGGCACAATGCCGACTTAAGTACAAGAGGACTGACACTCTAGTTTTCTATGATATGAACCTCTCCTATGTGTCCAGTTTTAGATGCCGAGGCTTCACTTCAGGTTTACTGTATCCCTTGGACCTTCTTATTGACGAAGAAACATAGAAATTGCATCCGAATTTAATACAAAAGGCACAATGCCGACTTAAGTACAAGACGACTGACACTCTATCTTTCTATGATTTGAACCTTTCCTGTGAGTCCAGTTTTAGATTCCGATGCTTCACTTCAGTTTTACTGCATCCCTTGGACCTTCTTATTGACGATGAAACACAGAAATTGCATCCGAATTTATTACAAAAGGCACAATGCTGACTTAAGTACAAGAGGACTGACACCCTAACTTTCTATGATTTGAACAACTCCTGTGAGTCCCGTGTCAGATTCCGATGCTTCACTTCAGGTTTACTGTATCCCTTGGACCTTCTTATAAACGATGAAACACAGAAATTACATCCGTATTTAATACAAAAGGCACAATGCCGACCTAAGTAAAAGAGGACTGACACTCTAACTTTCTATGTTTTGAACCTCTCCTGTGAGTCCAGTTTTCGATTCCGATGCTTTACTTCAGGTTTAATGTATCCCTTGGACCTTCTTATTGACGATAAGACACAGAAATTGCATCCGAAATTAATACAAAAGGCACAATGCCGACTTAAGTACAAGAGGACTGACGCTCTAACTATCTATGATATGAACCCCTCCTCTGAGTCCAGTTTTTGTTGCCACGGTTTCACTTCAGGTTTAGTGTATCCCTTGGACCTTCTTATTGACGATGAAACACAGAAATTGCATCCGAAATTAATACAAAAGCCACAATGCCGTCTTAAGTACAAGAGGACTGACACTCTAAGTTTCTATGATTTGAACCTCTCCTGTGAGTCAGGTTTTAGTTTCCGATACTCAATTTCAGGTTTACTGAATCCCTTGGACCATCTTATTGGCAATGAAAAACAGAAATTGCATACGAATTTAATACAAAAGGCACAGTGCCGACTTAAGTACAAGATAATTGACACTCTAACATTCTATGATTTGAACCACTCCTGTGAGTCCAGTTTTAGATTCCGATGCTTCACTTCAGGTTTACTGTATCCCTTGGACCTTCTTATTGACGATGAAACACAGGAATTGCATCCGAATTCAATACAAAACGCACAATGCCGACTTAAGTACAAGAGGACTGACACTCTAACTTTCTATGATATGAACCTCTCCTGTGAGTCCAGTTTTAGATTCCGATGCTTCACTTCAGGTTTACTGTATCCCGTGGACCTTCTTATTGACGATGAAACACAGAAATTGCATCCGAATTTAATACAAAAGGCACAATGCAGACTTAAGTACAAGAGGACTGACACTCTAAATTTCTATGATTTGGACCTCACCTGTGAGTCCAGTTTTGGATTTCGATGCTTCACTTCAGGTTTACTGAATCCCTTGGACCTTCTTATTGACGATGAAACACAGAAATTGCATCCTAATTTAACACATCAGGCACAATGCCGACTTAAGTACAAGAGGACTGACACTCTAACTTTCTATGATTTTAACCACTCCTGTGAGTCCAGTTATAGAATCCTATGATTCACTTCAGGTTTACTGTATCCCTTGGACCTTCTTATTGACGATGAAACACAGAAATAGCATCCGAATTCAATACTAAAGGCACAATGCCGACTTAAGTGCAAGAGGACTGACACTCTAACTTTTTATGATTTGAATCTCTCCTGTGAGTCCAGTTTTGGATTCCGATCCTTCCCTTCAGGTTTACTGTATCCCTTGGACCTTCTTATTGACGATGAAACACAGAAAATGCATCCAAATTTAATACAAAAGGCACAATGCTGACTTAAGTACAAGAGGACTGACACTCTAACATTCTTTGATTTGAACCTCTCCTGTGATTCCAGTTTTAGATTCCGATGCTTCACTTCAGGTTTTCTGTATCCCTTGGACCTTCTTATTGACGATGAAACACAGAAATTGCATCCGAATTTAATACAAAAGGCACAATGCCGACTTAAGTACAAGAGGACTGACACTCTAAATTTCTATGATACGAACCTCTTCTGTGAGTTCAGTTTTAGATTCCGATGCTTCACTTCAGGTTTACTGTATCCCTTGGACCTTCTTATTGACGATGAAACGCAGATATTGCATACGAATTTAATACTAAATGCACAATGCCGACTTAAGTACAAGAGGACTGACACTCTAACTTTCTATGATTTGAACCACTCCTGTGAGGCCAGTTACAGATTCCGATGCTTCACTTCAGTTTTACTGTATCCCTTGGACTTTCTTATTGACGATGAAACTCAGAAATTGCATCCGAATTTAATACAAAAGGCAGAATGCCGACTTAAGTACAAGAGGACTGACACTCTAAATTGCTATGATTTGAACCTCTCCTGTGAGTACAGTTTTTGGTTCCAATGCCTCACTTCAGGTTTACTGTATCCCTTGAAACTTCTTATTGACGATGAAACACAGAAATTGCATCCGAATTTAATACAAAAGGCACAATGCCGACTTAAGTACAAGAGGACTGACACTCTAAGTTTCTCTGATTTGAACCTCTCCTGTGAGTCCAGTTTTAGATTCCGATGCTTCACTTCAGGTTTACTGTATCCCTTTGACCATCTTATTGACGATGAAACACAGAAATTGCATACGAATTGATTACAAAAGGCACAATGCCGACTTAAGTACAAGAGGACTGACACTCTAACTTTCTATGATTTGAACCACTCCTGTGAGGCCAGTTTTAGATTCCGATGCTCACTTCAGTTTTACTGTATCCCTTGGACCTTCTTATTAACGATGAAGCACAGAAATTGCATCCGATTTTAATACAAAAGGCACAATGCCGACTTAAGTACAAGAGGACTGACACTCTAACTTTCTATGATTTGAACCTCTCCAGTGATTCCAGTTTTCGATTCCGATGCTTCACTTCCGGTTTAAGGTATCCCTTGGACCTTCTTATTGACGATGAAACACAGAAATTGCATCCGAATTTAATACAAAAGGCACAATGCCGACTTAAGTACAAGAGGACTGACACTCTAAGTTTCTATGATTTGAACCTCTCCTGTGAGTCAGGTTTTAGTTTCCGATGCTTCACTTCAGGTTTACTGAATCCCTTGGACCTCCTTATTGGCAATGAAACACAGAAATTGCATACGAAATTAATACAAAAGGCACAGTGCCGACTCAAGTACAAGAGGACTGACACTCTAACATTCTATGATTTGAACCACTCCTGTGAGTCCAGTTTTAGATTCCGATGCTTCACTTCAGGTTTACTGTATCCCTTGGACCTTCTTATTGACGATGAAACACAGAAATTGCATCCCAATTTAATACAAAAGGCACAATGCCGACTTAAGTACAAGAGGACTGACACCCTAACTTTCCATGATTTGAACCTTTCCTGTGAGTCCAGTTTTAGATTCCGATGCTTCACTTCAGCTTTACTGTATCCCTTGGACCTTCTTATTGACGATGAAACACAGAAATTGCATCCGAATTCAAAACAAAAGGCACAATGCCGACTTAAGTACAAGAGGACTGACACTCTAACTTTCTATGATATGAACCTCTCCTGTGAGTCCTGTTTTAGATTCCGATGCTTCACTTCAGGTTTACTGTATCCCGTGGACCTTCTTATTGACGATGAAACACAGAAATTGCATCCCAATTTAATACAAAATGCACAATGCCGACTTAAGTACAAGAGGACTGACACTCTAAATTTCTATGATTTGAACCTCATCTGTGAGTCCAGTTTTGGATTCCGATGCTTCACTTCAGGTTTACTGAATCCCTTGGACCTTCTTATTGACGATGAAACACAGAAATTGCATCCGAATTTAATACATCAGGCACAATGCCGACTTAAGTACAAGAGGACTGACACTCTAACTTTCTATGATTAGAACCACTCCTGTGAGTCCAGTTATAGATTCCGATGCTTCACTTCAGGTTTACTGTATCCCTTGGACCTTCTTATTGATGATGAAACACAGAAATTGCATCCGGATTCAATACAAAAGGCACAATGCCGACTTAAGGACTATAGGACTGACACTCTAACTTTCTATGATTTGAATCTGTCCTGTGAGTCCAGTTTTAGATTCCGATGCTTCCCTTCAGGTTTACTGTATCCCTTGGACCTTCTTATTGACGATAAAACACAGAAATTGCATCCAAATTTAATACAAAAGGCACAATGCCGACTTAAGTACAAGAGGACTGACACTCTAACTTTCTATGATTTGAACCTCTCCTGTGAGTCCGGTTTTCGATTCCGATGCTTCACTTCAGGTTTACTGTATCCCTTGGACCTTCTTATTGACGATGAAACACAGAAATTGCATCCGAATTTAATACAAAAGGCACAATGCCGACTTAAGTACAAGAGGACCGACACTCTAAATTTCTATGATTTGAACCTCTCCTGTGAGTCCAGTTTTTGATTCCAATGCCTCACATCAGGTTTACTGTATCCCTTGGAACTTCTTATTGACGATGAAACACAGAAATTGCATCCAAATGTAATACAAAAGGCACAATGCCGTCTTAAGTACAAGAGGACTGACACTCTAAGTTTCTCTGATTTCAACCTCTCCTGTGAGTCCAGTTTTAGATTCCGATGCTTCACTTCAGGTTTACTGTATCCGTTGGACCTTCTTATTGACGATGAAACACAGAAATTGCATCCGAATTTAATACAAAAGGCACAATGCCGACTTAAGTACAAGAGGACTTACACTCTAACTTTTTTTGATTTGAACCTCTCCTGTAATTCGAGTTTTTGATTCCGATGCTTCACTTCAGGTTTTCTGTATCCCTTGGACCTTCTTATTGACGATGAAACACAGAAATTTCATCCGTATTTAATACAAAAGGCACAATGCCGACTTAAATACAAGAGGACTGACACACTAACTTTCTATGATTTGAACCTCACCTGTGAGTCCAGTTTCAGATATCGATGCTTCACTTCAATTTAACTGAATCCCTTGGACCTTCCTATTGACGATGAAACACAGAAATTGCATTCGAATTTAATACAAAATGCACAATGCCGACTTACGTACAAGTGGACTGACACTCTAACTTTCTATGATTTGAACCTCACCTGTGAGTCCAGCTTAATATTCTGAAGCTTCACTTCAGGTTTACTGTATCCCTTTGACCATCTTATTGACGATGAAACACAGAAATTGCATACGAATTGATTACAAAAGGCACAATGCCGACTTAAGTACAAGAGGACTGACACTCTTACTTTCTCTGATTTGAACCTCTCCTGTGAGTCCAGTTTTAGATTCCGATGCTTCACTTCAGATTTACTGTATGCCTTGGTTCTTCTTGTTGACGATGAAGCACAGAAATTGCATCCGATTTTAATACAAAAGGCACAATGCCGACTTAAGTACAAGAGGACTGACACTCTAGTTTTCTATGATATGAACCTCTCCTATGTGTCCAGTTTTAGATGCCGAGGCTTCACTTCAGGTTTACTGTATCCCTTGGACCTTCTTATTGACGAAGAAACATAGAAATTGCATCCGAATTTAATACAAAAGGCACAATGCCGACTTAAGTACAAGACGACTGACACTCTATCTTTCTATGATTTGAACCTTTCCTGTGAGTCCAGTTTTAGATTCCGATGCTTCACTTCAGTTTTACTGCATCCCTTGGACCTTCTTATTGACGATAAGACACAGAAATTGCATCCGAAATTAATACAAAAGGCACAATGCCGACTTAAGTACAAGAGGACTGACGCTCTAACTATCTATGATATGAACCCCTCCTCTGAGTCCAGTTTTTGTTGCCACGGTTTCACTTCAGGTTTAGTGTATCCCTTGGACCTTCTTATTGACGATGAAACACAGAAATTGCATCCGAAATTAATACAAAAGCCACAATGCCGTCTTAAGTACAAGAGGACTGACACTCTAAGTTTCTATGATTTGAACCTCTCCTGTGAGTCAGGTTTTAGTTTCCGATACTCAACTTCAGGTTTACTGAATCCCTTGGACCATCTTATTGGCAATGAAAAACAGAAATTGCATACGAATTTAATACAAAAGGCACAGTGCCGACTTAAGTACAAGATAATTGACACTCTAACATTCTATGATTTGAACCACTCCTGTGAGTCCAGTTTTAGATTCCGATGCTTCACTTCAGGTTTACTGTATCCCTTGGACCTTCTTATTGACGATGAAACACAGGAATTGCATCCGAATTCAATACAAAACGCACAATGCCGACTTAAGTACAAGAGGACTGACACTCTAACTTTCTATGATATGAACCTCTCCTGTGAGTCCAGTTTTAGATTCCGATGCTTCACTTCAGGTTTACTGTATCCCGTGGACCTTCTTATTGACGATGAAACACAGAAATTGCATCCGAATTTAATACAAAAGGCACAATGCAGACTTAAGTACAAGAGGACTGACACTCTAAATTTCTATGATTTGGACCTCACCTGTGAGTCCAGTTTTGGATTTCGATGCTTCACTTCAGGTTTACTGAATCCCTTGGACCTTCTTATTGACGATGAAACACAGAAATTGCATCCTAATTTAACACATCAGGCACAATGCCGACTTAAGTACAAGAGGACTGACACTCTAACTTTCTATGATTTTAACCACTCCTGTGAGTCCAGTTATAGAATCCTATGATTCACTTCAGGTTTACTGTATCCCTTGGACCTTCTTATTGACGATGAAACACAGAAATAGCATCCGAATTCAATACTAAAGGCACAATGCCGACTTAAGTGCAAGAGGACTGACACTCTAACTTTTTATGATTTGAATCTCTCCTGTGAGTCCAGTTTTGGATTCCGATCCTTCCCTTCAGGTTTACTGTATCCCTTGGACCTTCTTATTGACGATGAAACACAGAAATTGCATCCAAATTTAATACAAAAGGCACAATGCTGACTTAAGTACAAGAGGACTGACACTCTAACATTCTTTGATTTGAACCTCTCCTGTGATTCCAGTTTTAGATTCCGATGCTTCACTTCAGGTTTTCTGTATCCCTTGGACCTTCTTATTGACGATGAAACACAGAAATTGCATCCGAATTTAATACAAAAGGCACAATGCCGACTTAAGTACAAGAGGACTGACACTCTAACTTTCTATGATTTAAACCTCACCTGTGAGTCCAGTTTTAGATTTCGATGCTTCACTTCAGGTTTACTGAATCCCTTGGACCTTCTTATTGACTATGAAACACAGAAATTGCATCCGAATTAAATACAAAATGCACAATGCCGACTTAAGTTTAAGAGGACTGACACTCTAACTTTCTATGATTTGAACCACTCCTGTGAGTCCAGTTTTAGATTCCGATGCTTCACTTCAGTTTTACTGTATCCCTTGGACCTTCTTATTGACGATGAAACACAGAAATTGCATCCGAAATTAATACAAAGTCACAATGCCGACTTAAGTACAAGAGGACAGACACTCTAATTTTCTATGATTTGAACCTCTCCTGTGAGTCCAGTTTTAGATTCCGAAGCTTCACTTCAGGTTTACTGTATCCCTAGGACCTTCTTATTGACGATGAAACAACACAGATATTGCATCCGGATTTCATACAAAAGGCACAATGCCGACTTAAGTACAAGAGGACTGACTCCCTATCTTTCTATGATTTGAACTTCACCTGTGAGTGCAGTTTTAGATTTCGATGCTTCACTTCAGGTTTACTGAATCCCTTGGACCTTCTTATTGACGATGAAACACAGAAATTGCATCCGAATTTAATACAAAAGTCACAATGCCGACCTATGTACAAGAGGATTGACACTCTGACTTTCTATGATTTGAACCTCTCCTGTGAGTCCAGTTTTAGATTCCGATGCTTCACTTCAGGTTTACTGTATCCCTTGGACCTTCTTACATCTACATCTACATCTATACTCCGCGAGCCACCTTACGGTGTGTGGCGGAGGGTACTTATTGTACCACTATCTGATCCCCCCTTCCCTGTTCCATTCACGAATTGTGCGTGGAAAGAACGACTGCTTGTAAGTCTCCGTATTTGCTCTAATTTCTCGGATCTTTTCGTTGTGATCATTACGCGAGATATATGTGGGCGGTAGTAATATGTTGCCCATCTCTTCCCGGAATGTGCTCTCTCGTAATTTCGATAATAAACCTCTCCGTATTACGTAACGCCTTTCTTGAAGTGTCCACCACTGGAGCTTGTTCAGCATCTCCGTAACGCTCTCGCGCTGACTAAATGTCCCCATGACGAATCGCGCTGCTTTTCGCTGGATCATGTCTATCTCTTCTATTAATCCAACCTGGTAAGGGTCCCATACTGATGAGCAATACTCAAGAATCGGACGAACAAGCGTTTTGTAAGCTACTTCTTTCGTCGATGAGTCACATTTTCTTAGAATTCTTACTATGAATCTCAACCTGGCGCCTGCTTTTCCCACTATTTGTTTTATGTGATCATTCCATTTCAGATCGCTCCGGATAGTAACTCCTAAGTATTTTACGGTCGTTACCGCTTCCAATGATTTACCACCTATGGCATAATCGTACTGGAATGGATTTCTGCCCCTATGTATGCGCATTATATTACATTTATCTACGTTTAGGGAAAGCTGCCAGCTGTCGCAGCATGCATTAATCCTCTGCAGGTCCTCCTGGAGTACGTACGAGTCTTCTGATGTTGCTACTTTCTTGTAGACAACCGTGTCATCTGCAAATAGCCTCACGGAACTACCGATGTTGTCAACTAAGTCATTTATGTATATTGTAAACAATAAAGGTCCTATCACGCTTCCCTGCGGTACTCCCGAAATTACCTCTACATCTGCAGATTTTGAACCGTTAAGAATGACATGTTGTGTTCTTTCTTCTAGGAAATCCTGAATCCAATCACAAACCTGGTCCGATATTCCGTAAGCTCGTATTTTTTTCACTAAACGTAAGTGCGGAACCGTATCAAATGCCTTCCTGAAGTCCAGGAATACGGCATCAATCTCCTCGCCAGTGTCTACGGCACTGTGAATTTCTTGGGCAAATAGGGCGAGCTGAGTTTCACATGATCTCTGTTTATTGACGATGAAACACAGAAATTACATCCGAATTTAATACAAAAGGCACAATGCCGACTTAAGTACAAGAGTACTGACACTCTAACTTTCTATGATTTGAACCACTCCTGTGAGTCCAGTTTAGGATTCCGATGCTTCACTTCAGGTTTACTGTATCCCTTGGACCTTCTTATTGACGATGAAACACAGTAATTGCATACGAATTTAATACAAAAGGCACAATGCCGACTTAAGTACAAGAGGACTGACACTCTAACTTTCTATGATTTGAACCTCTCCTGTGAGTCCAGTTTTAGATTCCGATGCTTCACTTCAGGTTTACTGTATCCCTAGGACCTTCTTATTGACGATGAAACATCACAGAAATTGCATCCGGATTTCATACAAAAGGCACAATGCCGACTTAAGTACAAGAGGACTGACACTCTAACTTTCTTTGATTTGAACCTCTCCTGGGATTCCAGTTTTAGATTCCGATGCTTCACTTCAGGTTTTCTGTATCCCTTGGACCTTCTTATTGACGATGAAACACAGAAATTGCATCCGAATTTAATACAAAAGGCACAATGCCGACTTAAGTACAAGAGGACTGACACTCTAACTTTCTATGATTTGAACCACTCCTGTGAGGCCAGTTACAGATTCCGATGCTTCACTTCAGTTTTACTGTATCCCCTGGACTTTCTTATTGACGATGAAACACAGAAATTGCATCCGAATTTAATACAAAAGGCAGAATGCCGACTTAAGTACAAGAGGACTGACACACTAAATTTCTAAGATTTGAAACTCTCCTGTGAGTACAGTTTTTGATTCCAATGCCTCACTTCAGGTTTACTGTATCCCTTGGAACTTCTTATTGACGATGAAACACAGAAATTGCATCCCAATTTAATACAAAAGGCACAATGCCGACTTAAATACAAGAGGACTGACACTCTAAGTTTCTCTGATATGAACCTCTCCTGTGAGTCCAGTTTTAGATTCCGATGATTCACTTCAGGTTTACTGTATCCCTTGGACCTTCTTATTGACGATGAAACACAGAAATTGCATCCGAATTTAATACAAAATGCACAATGCCGACTTAAGTACAAGAGGACTGACACCCTAACTTTCTTTGTTTTGAACCTCTCCTGTAATTCCAGTTTTAGATTCCGATGCTTCACTTCAGGTTTTCTGTATCCCTTGGACCTTCTTATTGACGATGAAACACAGAAATTGCATCCGAATTTAATACAAAAGGCACAATGCCGACTTAAGTACTAGAGGACTGACACTCTAACTTTCTATGATTTGAACCTCACCTGTGAGTCCAGTTTTAGATTTCGATGCTACACTTCAGGTTAACTGAATCCCTTGGACCTTCTTATTGACGATGAAACACAGAAATTGCATCCGAATTTAATACAAAATGCACAATGCCGACTTACGTACAAGAGGACTGACACTCTAATTTTCTATGATTTGAACCTCTCCTGTGAGTCCAGTTTAAGATTCTGAAGCTTCACTTCAGGTTTACTGTATCCCTTTGACCATCTTATTGACGATGAAACACAGAAATTGCATACGAATTGATTACAAAAGGCACAATGCCGACATAAGTACAAGAGGACTGACACTCTAACTTTCTGTGATTTGAACCACTCCTGTGAGGCCAGTTTTAGATTCCGATGCTTCACTTCAGTTTTACTGTATCCCTTGAACTTTCTTACTGACGATGAAACACAGAAATTGCATCCAAATTTAATACAAAAGGCACAATGCCGACTTAAGTACAAGAGGACTGACACTCTAATTATCTATGATTTGAACCTCTCCTGTGAGTCCAGTTTTCGATTCCGATGCTTCACTTCAGGTTTACTGTATCCCTTGGACCTTCTTATTGACGATGAAACATAGAATCTGCATCCGAATTTAATATAAAAGGCACAATGCCGATTTAAGTACAAGAGGACTGACACTCTAAGTTTATCTGATTTGAACCTCTCCTGTGAGTCCAGTTTTAGATTCCGATGCTTCACTTCAGATTTACTGTATCCCTTGGACCTTCTTATTTACGATGAAGCACAGAAATTGCATCCGATTTTAATACAAAAGGCACAATGTCGACTTAAGTACTAGAGGACTGACACTCTAGTTTTCTATGATTTGAACCTCTCCTGTGTGTCCAGTTTTAGATGCCGAGGCTTCACTTCAGGTTTACTGTATCCATTGGACCTTCTTATTGACGAAGAAACATAGAAATTGCATCCGAATGTAATACAAAAGACACAATGCCGACTTAAGTACAAGACGACTGACACTCTATCCTTCTGTGATTTGAACCTCTCCTGTGAGTCCAGTTTTAGATTCCGATGCTTCACTTGAGATATACTGTATCCCTTGGACCTTCTTATTGACGATGAAACACAGAAATTCCATTCGAATTTAATACAAAAGGCACAATGCTGATTTAAGTACAAGAGGACTGACACTCTAATTTTCTATGATTTGAACACTCCTGTGAGTCCCGTGTTAGATTCCGATGCTTCACTTCAGGTTTACTGTATCCCTTGGACCTTCTTATAAACGATGAAACACAGAAATTACATCTGAATTTAATACAAAAGGCACAATGCCGACCTAAGTACAAGAGGACTGACACTCTAACTTTCTATGATTTGAACCTCTCCTGTGAGTCCAGTTTTCGATTCCGATGCTTCACTTCAGGTTTAAGGTATCCCTTGGACCTTCTTATTGACGATGAAACACAGAAATTGCATCCGAATTTAATACAAAAGGCACAATGCCGACTTAAGTACAAGAGGACTGACACTCTAAGTTTCTATGATTTGAACCTCTCCTGTGAGTCAGGTTTTAGTTTCCGATGCTTCACTTCAGGTTTACTGAATCCCTTGGACCTTCTTATTGGCAATGAAACACAGAAATTGCATACGAAATTAATACAAAAGGCACAGTGCCGATTCAAGTACAAGAGGACTGACACTCTAACATTCTATGATTTGAACCACTCCTGTGAGTCCAGTTTTAGATTCCGATGCTTCACTTCAGGATTACTGTATCCCTTGGACCTTCTTATTGACGATGAAACACAGAAATTGCATCCAAATTTAATACAAAAGGCACAATGCTGACTTAAGTACAAGAGGACTGACACCCTAACTTTCTATGATTTGAACCTTTCCTGTGAGTCCAGTTTTAGATTCCGATGCTTCACTTCAGCTTTACTGTATCCCTTGGACCTTCTTATTGACGATGAAACACAGAAATTGCATCCGAATTCAATACAAAAGGCACAATGCCGACTTAAGTACAAGAGGACTGACACTCTAATTTTCTATGATATGAACCTCTCCTGTGAGTCCAGTTTTAGATTCCGATGCTTCACTTCAGGTTTACTGTATCCCGTGGACCTTCTTATTGACGATGAAACACAGAAATTGCATCCGAATTTAATACAAAAGGCACAATGCCGACTTAAGTACAAGAGGACTGACACTCTACATTTCTATGATTTGAACCTCACCTGTGAGTCCAGTTTTGGATTCCAATGCTTCACTTCAGGTTTACTGAATCCCTTGGACCTTCTTATTGACGATGAAACACAGAAATTGCATCCGAATTTAATACATCAGGCACAATGCTGACTTAAGTACAAGAGGACTGACACTCTAACTTTCTATGATTTGAACCACTCCTGTGAGTCTAGTTATAGATCCCGATGCCTCACTTCAGGTTTACTGTATCCCTTGGACCTTCTTATTGACGATGAAACACAGAAATTGCATCCGAATTCAATACGAAAGGCACAATGCCGACTTAAGTACAAGAGGACTGACACTCTAACTTTCTATGATTTGAATCTCTCCTGTGAGTCCGGTTTTCGATTCCGATGCTTCACTTCAGGTTTACTGTATCCCTTGGACCTTCTTATTGACGATAAAAGACAGAAATTGCATCCGAATTTAATACATCAGGCACAATGCCGACTTAAGTACAAGGGGTCTGACACTCTAACATTCTATGATTTGAACCACTCCTGTGAGTCCAGTTATAGATTCCGATGCTTCACTTCAGGTTTACTGTATCCCTTGGACCTTCTTATTGACGATGAAACACAGTAATTGCATCCGAATTTAATACAAAAGGCACAATGCCGACTTCAGTACAAGAGGACAGACACTCTAACTTTCTATGATTTGAACCTCTCCTGTGAGTCCAGTTTTAGATTCCGATGCTTCACTTCAGGTTTACTGTATCCCTTGGACCTTCTTATTGACGATGAAACAACACAGATATTGCATCCGGATTTCATACAAAAGGCACAATGCCGACTTAAGTACAAGAGGACTGACACTCTAACTTTCTTTGATTTGTACCTCTCCTGGGATTCCAGTTTTACATTCCGATGCTTCACTTCAGGTTTTCTGTATCCCTTGGACCTTCTTATTGACGATGAAACACAGAAATTGCATCCGAATTTAATACAAAAGGCACAATGCCAACTTAAGTACAAGAGGACTGACTCTCTAACTTTCTATGATTTGAACCTCACCTGTGAGTGCAGTTTTAGATTTCGATGCTTCACTTCAGGTTTACTGAATCCCTTGGACCTTCTTATTGACGATGAAACACAGAAATTGCATCCGAATTTAATACAAAATGCACAATGCCGTCTTAAGTACAAGAGGACTGACACTCTAAATTTCAATGATTTGAACCTCTCCTGTGAGTTCAGTTTTAGATTCCGATGCTTCACTTCAGGTTTACTGTATCCCTTGGACCTTCTTATTGACGATGAAACACAGAAATTGCATACGAATTTAATACTAAATGCACAATGCCGACTTAAGTACAAAAGGACTGACACACTAACTTTCTATGATTTGAACCACTTCTGTGAGGCCAGTTATAGATTCCGATGCTTCACTTCAGTTTTACTGTATCCCTTGGACTTTCTTATTGACGATGAAACACAGAAATTGCATCCGAATTTAATACAAAAGGCACAATGCCGACTTAAGTACAAGAGGACTGACACTCTAACTTTCTCTGATTTGAACCTCTCCTGTGAGTCCAGTTTTAGATTCCGATGCTTCACTTCAGGTTTACTGTATCCCTTGGACCTTCTTATTGACGATGAAACACAGAAATTGCATCCGAATTTAATACAAAATGCACAATGCCGACTTACGTACAAGTGGACTGACACTCTAACTTTCTATGATTTGAACCTCTCCTGTGAGTCCAGCTAAATATTCTGAAGCTTCACTTCAGGTTTACTGTATCCCTTTGACCATCTTATTGACGATGAAACACAGAAATTGCATACGAATTGATTACAAAAGGCACACTGCCGACTTAAGTACAAGAGGACTGACACTCTAACTTTCTCTGATTTGAACCTCTCCTGTGAGTCCAGTTTTAGATTCCGATGCTTCACTTCACATTTACTGTATCCCTTGGTCCTTCTTGTTGACGATGAAGCACAGAAATTGCATCCGATTTTAATACAAAAGGCACAATGCCGACTTAAGTACAAGAGGACTGACACTCTAATTTTCTATGATATGAACCTCTCCTATGTGTCCAGTTTTAGATGCCGAGGCTTCACTTCAGGTTTACTGTATCCCTTGGACCTTCTTATTGACGAAGAAACATAGAAATTGCATCCGAATTTAATACAAAAGGCACAATGCCGACTTAAGTACAAGACGACTGACACTCTATCTTTCTACGATGTGAACCTTTCCTGTGAGTCCAGTTTTAGATTCCGATGCTTCACTTCAGATTTACTGTATCCCTTGGACCTTCTTATTGACGATGAAACACAGAAATTGCATCCGAATTTATTACAAAAGGCACAATGCTGACTTAAGTACAAGAGGACTGACACCCTAACTTTCTATGATTTGAACAACTCCTGTGATACCCGTGTCAGATTCCGATGCTTCACTTCAGGTTTACTGTATCCCTTGGACCTTCTTATAAACGACGAAACACAGAAATTACATCCGAATTTAATACAAAAGGCACAATGCCGACTTAAGTACAAGAGGAAAGACACCTTAACTTTCTATGATTTGAACCTCACCTGTGAGTCCAGTTTTCGATTCCGATGCTTCACTTCAGGTTTAATGTATCCCTTGGACCTTCTTATTGACGATGAAACACAGAAATTGCATCCGAAATTAATACAAAAGGCACAATGCCGACTTAAGTACAAGAGGACTGACACTCTAACTATCTATGATATGAACCCCTCCTCTGAGTCCAGTTTTTGTTGCCACGGTTTCACTTCAGGTTTAGTGTATCCCTTGGACCTTCTTATTGACGATGAAACACAGAAATTGCATCCGAAATTAATACAAAAGGCACAATGCCGACTTAAGTACAAGAGGACTGACACTCTAAGTTTCTATGATTTGAACCTCTCCTGTGAGTCAGGTTTTAGTTTCCGATACTTCACTTCAGGTTTACTGAATCCCTTGGACCTTCTTATTGGCAATGAAACACAGAAATTGCATACGAATTTAATACAAAAGGCACAGTGCCGACTTAAGTACAAGAGGACTGACACTCTAACATTCTATGATTTGAACCACTCCTGTGAGTCCAGTTTTAGATTCCGATGCTTCACTTCAGGTTTACAGTATCCCATGGACCTTCTTATTGACGATGAAAAACAGAAATTGCATCCGAATTTAATACAAAAGGCACAATGCCGACTTAAGTACAAGAGGACTGACACCCTAACTTTCTATGATTTGAACCTTTCCTGTGAGTCCAGTTTTAGATTCCGATGCTTCACTTCAGGTTTACTGTATCCCTTGGACCTTCTTATTGACGATGAAACACAGGAATTGCATCCGAATTCAATACAAAACGCACAATGCCGACTTAAGTACAAGAGGACTGACACTCTAACTTTCTATGATATTAACCTCTCCTGTGAGTCCAGTTTTAGATTCCGATGCTTCACTTCAGGTTTACTGTATCCCGTGGACCTTCCTATTGACGATGAAACACAGAAATTGCATCCGAATTTAATACAAAAGGCACAATGCCGACTTAAGTACAAGAGGACTGACACTCTAAATTTCTATGATTTGAACCTCACCTGTGAGTCCAGTTTTGGATTCCGATGCTTCACTTAAGGTTTACTGAATCCCTTGGACCTTCTTATTGACGATGAAACACAGAAATTGCATCCTAATTTAATACATCAGGCAATATGCCGACTTAAGTACAAGAGGACTGACACTCTAACTTTCTATGATTTGAATAACTCCTGTGAGTCCAGTTATAGATTCCGATGATTCACTTCAGGTTTACTGTATCCCTTGGACCTTCTTATTGACGATGAAACACAGAAATTGCATCCGAATTCAATACAAAAGGCACAATGCCGACTTAAGTGCAAAAGGACTGGCACTCTAACTTTCTATGATTTGAATCTCTCCTGTGAGTCCAGTTTTAGATTCCGATCCTTCCCTTCAGGTTTACTGTATCCCTTGGACCTTCTTATTGACGATGAAACACAGAAATAGCATCCAAATTTAATACAAAAGGCACAATGCTGACTTAAGTACAAGAGGACTGACACTCTAACTTTCTTTGATTTGAACCTCTCCTGTGATTCCAGATTTAGATTCCGATGCTTCACTTCAGGTTTTCTGTATCCCTTGGACCTTCTTATTGACGATGAAACACAGAAATTGCATCCGAATTTAATACAAAAGGCACAATGCCGACTTAAGTACAAGAGGACTGACACTCTAACTTTCTATGATTTAAACCTCACCTGTGAGTCCAGTTTTAGATTTCGATGCTTCACTTCCGGTTTACTGAATCCTTTGGACCTTCTTATTGACTATGAAACACAGAAATTGCATCCGAATCTAATACAAAATGCACAACGCCGACTTAAGTTTAAGAGGACTGACACTCTAACTTTCTATGATTTGAACCACTCCTGTGAGTCCTGTTTTAGATTCCGATGCTTCACTTCAGTTTTACTGTATCCCTTGGACCTTCTTATTGACGATGAAACACAGAAATTGCATCCGAAATTAATACAAAAGGCACAATGCCGACTTAAGTAGATGAGGACAGACACTCTAAGTTTCTATGATTTGAATCTCTCCTGTGAGTCAGGTTTTAGTTTCCGATGCTTCACTTCAGGTTTACTGAATCCCTTGGACCTACTTATTGACAATGAAACACAGAAATTGCATACGAATTTAATACAAAAGGCACAGTGCCGACTTAAGTACAAGAGGACTGACACTCTAACTTTCTATGATTTGAACCACTCCTGTGAGTCCAGTTTTAGATTCCGATGCTTCACTTCAGATTTACTGTATCCCTGGGACCTTCTTATTGACGATGAAACACAGAAATTGCATCCGAATTTAATACAAAAGGCACAATGCCGACTTAAGTACAAGAGGACTGACACTCTAACTTTCTTTGATTTGAACCTCTCCTGTGAGTCCAGTTTTAGATTCCGATGCTTCACTTCAGGTTTACTGTATCACTTGGACCTTCTTATTGACGATGAAGCACAGAAATTGCATCCGATTTTAATACAAAAGGCACAATGCCGACTTAAGTACAAGAGGACTGACACTCTAATTTTCTATGATTTGAACCTCTCCTGTGTGTCCAGTTTTAGATACCGAGGCTTCACTTCAGGTTTACTGTATCCCTTGGACCTTCTTATTGACGATGAAACACAGAAATTGCATCCGAATTTAATACAAAAAGCACAATGCCGATTTAAGTACAAGAGGACTGACACTCTATCTTTCTACGATTGGACCCTCTCCTGTGAGTCCAGTTTTAGATTCCGATGCTTCACTTCAGATTTACTGTATCCCTTGGACCTTCTTATTGACGATGAAACACAGAAATTGCATCCGAATTTAATACAAAAGGCACAATGCTGACGTAAGTACAAGAGGACTGACACTCTAACTTTCTATGATTTGAACCACTCCTGTGAGTCCCGTGTTAGATTCCGATGCTTCACTTCAGGTTTACTGTATCCTTTGGACCTTCTTATAAACGATGAAACACAAAAATTACAACCGAATTTAATACAAAAGGCACCATGCCGACCTAAGTACAAGAGGACTGACACTCTAACTTTCTATGATTTGAACCTCTCCTGTGAGTCCAGTTTTCGATTCCGATGCTTCACTTCGGGTTTACTGTATCCCTTGGACCATCTTATTGACGATGAAACACAGAAATTCCATCCGAATTTAATACAAATGGCACAATGACGACTTAAGTACAAGAGGACTGACACTCTAACATTCTATGATTTGAACCTCTCCTGTGAGTCCAGTTTTTGTTGCCGCGGTTTCACTTCAGGTTTACTGTATCCCTTGGACCTTCTTATTGACGATGAAACACAGAAATTGCATCCGAAATTAATACAAAAGGCACAATGCCGACTTAAGTACAAGAGGACTGACACTCTAAGTTTTTATGATTTGAACCTCTCCTGTGAGTCAGGTTTTAGTTTCCGATGCTTCACTTCACGTTTACTGAATCCCTTTGACCTTCATATTGACAATGAAACACAGAAATTGCATACGAATTTAATACAAAAAGCTCAGTGCCGACTTTAGTACAAGAGGACTGACACATTAAGTTTCTCTGATTTGAACCTCTCCTGTGAGTCCAGTTTTAGATTCCGATGCTTCACTTCACGTTTACTGTATCCCTTGGACCTTCTTATTGACGATGATACACAGAAATTGCTTCCGAATTCAATACAAAAGGCACAATGCCGACTTAAGTACAAGAGGACTGACACTCTAACTTTCTATGATATGAACCTCTGCTGTGAGTCCAGTTTTAGATTCCGATGCTTCACTTCAGGTTTACTGTATCCCTTGGACCTTCTTATTGACGATGAAACACAGAAATTGCATCCGAATTTAATACGAAAGGCACAATGCCGACTTAAGTACAAGAGCACTGACACTCTAACTTTCTATGATTTGAACCTCACCTGTGAGTCCAGTTTTAGATTCCAATTCTTCACTTCAGGTTTACTGCATACCTTGGACCTTCTTATTGACGATGAAACACAGAAATTGCATCCGAATTTAATACAAAAGGCACAATGGCGATTAAGTACAAGAGGACTGACACTCTAACTTTCTATGATTTGAACCTAACCTGTGAGTCCAGTTTTCGATTCCGATGCTTCACTTCAGGTTTACTGTATACCTTGGACATTCTTATTGACGATGAAACACAGAAATTGCATCCGAATTTAATACAAAAGGCACAATGCCGACTTAAGTACAAGAGGACTGACACTCTAACTTTCTATGATTTGAACCTCACCTGTGAGTCCAGTTTTAGATTTCGATGCTTCACTTCAGGTTTACTGAATCCCTTGGACCTTCGTATTGACGATGAAACACAGAAATTGCATCCGAATTTAACACAAAAGGCACAATGCCGACTTAAGTACAAGAGGACTGACACTCTATCTTTCTATGATTTGAACCACTCCTATGAGTCCAGTTTTAGATTCCGATGCTTCACTTCAGTTTTACTGTATCCCTTGGACCTTCATATTGACGATGAAACACAGAAATTGCATCCGAAATTAATACAAAAGGCACAATGCCGACTTAAGTACAAGAGGACTGACACTCTAACTTTCTTTGATTTGAACCTCCCCTGTGATTCCAGTTTTAGATTCCGATGCTTCACTTCAGGTTTTCTGTATCCCTGGGACCTTCTTATTGACGATGAAACACAGAAATTGCATCCGAATTTTATACAAAAGGCACAATGCCGACTTTAGTACAATATTACTGACAGTCTAACTTTCAATTATTTGAACCTCTCCTGTGAGTCCAGTTTTAGATTCCGATGCTTCACTTCAGGTTTACCGTATCCCTTGGACCTTCTTATTGACGATGAAACACAGAAATTGCATCCGAATTTAATACAAAAGGCACAATGCCGACTTCAGTACAAGAGGACTGACACTCTAATTTTCTATGATTTGAACCTCTCCTGTGTGTCCAGTTTTACATGCCGAAGCTTCACTTCAGGTTTACTGTATCCCTTGGACCTTCTTATTGACGATGAAACAGAGAAATTGCATCCGAATTTAATGCAAAGGCACAATGCCGACTTAAGTACAAGAGGACTGACACTCTATCTTTCTACGATTTCAACCTCTCCTGTGAGTCCAGTTTTAGATTCCGATGCTTCACTTCAGATTTACTGTATCCCTTGGACCTTCTTATTGACGATGAAACACAGAAATTGCATCCGAATTTAGTACAAAAGGCACAATGCTGACGTAAAAACAAGAGGACTGATACTCTAAGTTTCTATGATTTGAACCACTCCTGTGAGTCCCGTGTTAGATTCCGATGCTTAACTTCAGGTTTACTGTATCCTTTGGACCTTCTTATGAACGATGAAACACAGAAATTACATCCGAATTTAATACAAAAGGCACAATGCCGACCTAAGTACAAGAGAACTGACACTCTAAGTTTCTATGATTTGAACCTCTCCTGTGAGTCCAGTTTTCGATTCCGATGCTTCACTTCAGGTTTACTGTATCCCTTGGATCCTCTTCTTGACGATGAAACACAGAAATTGCATCCGAATTTAATACAAAAGGCACAATGCCGACTTAAGTACAAGAGCACTGACACTCTAACATTCTATGATTTGAACTTCTCCTGTGAGTCCAGTTTTTGTTGCCGCGGTTTCACTTCAGGTTTACTGTATCCCTTGGACATTGTTATTGACGATGAAACACAGAAATTGCATCCGAAATTAATACAAAATGCACAATGCCGACTTAAGTACAAAACGACTCACACTCTAAGTTTCTATGATTTGAACCCCTCCTGTGAGTCAGGTTTTAGTTTCCGATGCTTCACTTCACGTTTACTGAATCCCTTTGACCTTCTTATGACGATGAAGCACAGAAATTGCATCCGATTTTAATACAAAAGGCACAATGCCGACTTAAGTACTAGAGGACTGACACTCTAACTTTCTATGATTTGAACCTCACCTGTGAGTCCAGTTTTAGATTTCGATGCTTCACTTCAGGTTTACTGAATACATTGGACCTTCTTATTGACGATGAAAAACAGAAGTTGCATCCGAATTTATTACAAAAGGCACAATGCTGACTTAAGTACAAGAGGACGGACACTCTAACTTCCTATGATTTGAACCACTCCTGTGAGTCCCGTGTTAGATTCCGATGCTTCACTTCAGGTTTACTGTATCCCTTGGACCTTCTTATAAACGATGAAACACAGATATTACATTCGAATTTAATACAAAAGGCACAATAACGACCTAAGTACAAGAGGACTGACACTCTAACTTTCTATGATTTGAACCTCTCCTGTGAGTCCAGTTTTAGATTCCGATGCTTCACTTCAGGTTTACTGTATCACTTGGACCTTCTTATTGACGATGAAACACAGAAATTGCATCCGAATGTAATACAAAAGGCACAATGCCGACTTAAGTACAAGAGGACTGACACTCTAACTTTCTATGATTTGAACATCTCCTGTGAGTCCAGTTTTTGTTGCCGCGATTTCACTTCAGGTTTACTGTATCCCTTGGACCTTCTTATTGACGATGAAACACAGAAATTGCATCCGAAATTAATACAAAAGGCACAATGCCGACTTAAGTACAAGAGGACTGACATTCTACGTTTCTATGATTTGAACCTCTCCTGTGAGTCAGGTGTTAGTTTCCGATGCTTCACTTCAGGTTTACTGAATCCCTTGGACCTTCTTATTGACAATGAAACACAGAAATTGCATACGAATTTAATACAAAAGGCACAGTGCCGACTTAAGTACAAGAGGACTGACACTCTAACCTTCTATGATTTGAACCACTCCTGTGAGTCCAGTTTTAGATTCTGATGCTTCACTTCAGGTTTACTGGAACCCTTGGACCTTCTTATTGACGATGAAACACAGAAATTGCATCCGAATTTAATACAAAAGGCACAATGCCGACTTAAGTACAAGAGGACTGACACCCTAACTTTCTATGATTTAAACCTTTCCTGTGAGTCCAGTTTTAGATTCCGATGCTTCACTTCAGGTTTACTGTATCCATTGGACCTTCTTATTGGCGATGATACACAGAAATTGCATCCGAATTCAATACAAAAGGCACAATGCCACCTTAAGTACAAGAGGACGGACACTCTAACTTTCTATGATTTTAACCTCACCTGTGAGTCCAGTTTTAGATTCCGATGCTTCACTTCAGGTTTACTGTATACCTTGGACCTTCTTATTGACGATGAAACACAGAAATTGCAACCGAATTTAATACAAAAGGCACAATGCCTTTCTTAAGTACAAGAGGACTGACACTCTAACTTTCTGTGATATGATTCTCTCCTGTGAGTCCAGTTTTAGATTCCGAAGCTTCACTTCAGGTTTACTGAATCCCTTGGACCTTCTTATTGACGATGAAACACAGAAATTGCATCCGAATATAATACAAAAGGCACAATGCCGACTTAAGTACAAGAGGACTGACACTCTAACTTTCTATGATTTGAACCTCACCTAACTTTCTATGATTTGAATCTCTCCTGTGAGTCCAGTTTTAGATTCCGATCCTTCCCTTCAGGTTTACTGTGTCCCGTGGACCTTCTTATTGACGATGAAACACAGAAATTGCATCCAAATTTAATACAAAAGGCACAATAACGACCTAAGTACAAGAGGACTGACACTCTAATTTTCTATGATTTGAACCTCTCCTGTGAGTCCAGTTTTAGATTCCGATGCTTCACTTCAGGTTTACTGTATCACTTGGACCTTCTTATTGACGATGAAACACAGAAATTGCATCCGAATTTAATACAAAAGGCACAATGCCGACTTAAGTACAAGAGGACTGACACTCTAACTTTCTATGATTTGAACATCTCCTGTGAGTCCAGTTTTTGTTGCCACGATTTCACTTCAGGTTCACTGTATCCCTTGGACCTTCTTATTGACGATGAAACACAGAAATTGCATCCGAAATTAATACAAAAGGCACAATGCCGACTTAAGTACAAGAGGACTGACATTCTACGTTTCTATGATTTGAACCTCTCCTGTGAGTCAGGTGTTAGTTTCCGATGCTTCACTTCAGGTTTACTGAATCCCTTGGACCTTCTTATTGACAATGAAACACAGAAATTGCATATGAATTTAATACAAAAGGCACAGTGCCGACTTAAGTACAAGAGGACTGACACTCTAACCTTCTATGATTTGAACCACTCCTGTGAGTCCAGTTTTAGATTCTGATGCTTCACTTCAGGTTTACTGGAACCCTTGGACCTTCTTATTGACGATGAAACACAGAAATTGCACCCGAATTTAATACAAAAGGCACAATGCCGACTTAAGTACAAGAGGACTGACACCCTAACTTTCTATGATTTAAACCTTTCCTGTGAGTCCAGTTTTAGATTCCGATGCTTCACTTCAGGTTTACTGTATCCATTGGACCTTCTTATTGACGATGATACACAGAAATTGCATCCGAATTCAATACAAAAGGCACAATGCCGACTTAAGTACAAGAGGACGGACACTCTAAATGTCTATGATTTTAACCTCACCTGTGAGTCCAGTTTTAGATTCCGATGCTTCACTTCAGGTTTACTGTATACCTTGGACCTTCTTATTGACGATGAAACACAGAAATTGCAACCGAATTTAATACAAAAGGCACAATGCCTTTCTTAAGTACAAGAGGACTGACACTCTAACTTTCTGTGATATGATTCTCTCCTGTGAGTCCAGTTTTAGATTCCGAAGCTTCACTTCAGGTTTACTGAATCCCTTGGACCTTCTTATTGACGATGAAACACAGAAATTGCATCCGAATATAATACAAAAGGCACAATGCCGACTTAAGTACAAGAGGACTGACACTCTAACTTTCTATGATTTGAACCTCACCTAACTTTCTATGATTTGAATCTCTCCTGTGAGTCCAGTTATAGATTCCGATCCTTCCCTTCAGGTTTACTGTGTCCCTTGGACCTTCTTATTGACGATGAAACACAGAAATTGCATCCAAATTTAATACAAAAGGCACAATGCCGACTTAAGTACAAGAGGACTGACACTCTAACTTTGTTTGATTTTTACCTCTCCTGTGATTCCAGTTTTAGATTCCGATGCTTCACTTCAGGTTTTCTGTATCCCTTGGACCTTCTTATTGACGATGAAACACAGAAATTGCATCCGAATTTAATACAAAAGGCACAATGCCGACTTAAGTAAAAGAGGACTGACACTCTAACTTTCTATGATTTGAAACCTCACCTGTGAGTCCAGTTTTAGATTTCGATGCTCCACTTCAGGTTTACTGAATCCCTTGGACCATCGTGTTGACGATGAAACACAGAAATTGCATCCGAATTTAATACAAAATGCACAATGCCGACTTAAGTTTAAGATGACTGACACTCTAACTTTCTATGATTTGAACCACTCCTGTGAGTCCAGTTTTAGATTCCGATGCTTCACTTCAGGTTTACTGTATCCCTTGGACCTTCTTATTGACGATGAAACACAGAAATTGCATCCGAATTTAATACAAAAGGCACAATGCCGACTTAAGTACAAGAGGACTGACACTCTAACTACCTATTATTTGAACCTCTCCTGTGAGTCCAGTTTTAGATTCCGATGCTTCACTTCAGGTTTACTGTATCCCTTGGACCTTCTTATTGACGATGAAACACAGAAGTTGCATCCGAATTTAATACAAAATCCACAATGCTGACTTAAGTACAAGAGGACCGACACTCTAACTTTCTATGATTTGAACCTCACCTGTGAGTCCAGTTTTAGATTCCGATGCCTCACTTCAGGTTTACTGTATCCCTTGGACCTTCTTATTGACGATGAAACACAGAAATTGCATCCGAAATTAATACAAAAGGCACTATGCCGACTTAAGTACAAGAGGATAGACACTCTAACTTTCTTTGATTTGAACCTCTCCTGTGTTTCCAGTTTTAGATTCCGATGCTTCACTTCAGATTTTCTGTATCCCTTGGACCTTCTTATTGACGATGAAACACAGAAATTGCATCCGAAATTAATACAAAAGGCACAATGCCGACTTAAGTAAAAGAGGACTGACCTTCTAACTTTCTATGATTTGAAGCTCACCTGTGAGTCCAGTTTTACATTTCGATGCTTCACTTCTGTTTTACTGAATCCCTTGGAGCTTCGTATTGACGATGAAACACAGAAATTGCATCCGAATGTAATACAAAATGCACAATGCCGACTTTAGTTTAAGATGACTGACACTCTAACTTTCTTTGATTTGAACCTCTCCTGTGAGTCCAGTTTTAGAATCCGATGTTTCACTTCAGCTTTATTGTATCCCTTGGACATTATTATTGACGATGAAACACAGAAATTGGATCCGAATTTAATACAAAAGGCACAATGCCGTCTTATGTTCAAGTGGCCTGACACTCTAACTTTCTTTGATTTGAACCTCTTCTGTAATTCCAGTTTTAGATTCCGATGCTTCACTTCAGGTTTTCTGTATCCCTGGGGCCTTCTTATTGACGGTGAAACACAGAAATTACATCCGAATTTAATTCAAAAGGCACAATGCCGACTTTAGTTTAAGATGACTGACACTCCAACTTTCTTTGATTTGAAGCTCTCCTGTGAGTCCAGTTTTAGATTCCGTTGCTTCACTTCACATTTACTGTATACCTTGGACCTTCTTATTGACGATGAAAAACAGAAGTTGCATCCGAATTTATTACAAAAGGCACAATGCTGACTTAAGTACAAGAGGACTGACACTCTAACTTTCTATGATTTGAACCACTCCTGTGAGTCCCGTTTTAGATTCCGATGCTTCACTTCAGGTTTACTGTATCCCTTGGACCTTCTTATAAACGATGAAACACAGATATTACATTCGAATTTAATACAAAAGGCACAATAACGACCTAAGTACAAGAGGACTGACACTCTAACTTTCTATGATCTGAACCTCTCCTGTGAGTCCAGTTTTAGATTCCGATGCTTCACTTCAGGTTTACTGTATCACTTGGACCTTCTTATTGCCGATGAAACACAGAAATTGCATCCGAATTTAATACAAAAGGCACAATGCCGACTTAAGTACAAGAGGACTGACACTCTAACTTTCTATGATTTGAACCTCACCTAACTTTCTATGATTTGAACCTCACCTGTGAGTCCAGTTTTAGATTTCGATGCTCCACTTCAGGTTTACTGAATCCCTTGGACCATCGTGTTGACGATGAAACACAGAAATTGCATCCGATTTTAATACAAAATGCACAATGCCGACTTAAGTTCAAGATGACTGACACTCTAACTTTCTATGATTTCAACCACTCCTGTGAGTCCAGTTTTAGATTCCGATGCTTCACTTCAGGTTTACTGTATCCCTTGGACCTTCTTATTGACGATGAAACACAGAAATTGCATCCGAATTTAATACAAAATGCACAATGCCGACTTAAGTACAAGAGGACCGACACTCTAACTTTCTATGATTTGAACCTCACCTGTGAGTCCAGTTTTAGATTCCGATGCCTCACTTCAGGTTTACTGTATCCCTTGGACCTTCTTATTGACGATGAAACACAGAAATTGCATCCGAATTTAATACAAAATGCACAATGCCGACTTAAGTACAAGAGGATAGACACTCTAACTTTCTTTGATTTGAACCTCTCCTGTGTTTCCAGTTTTAGATTCCGATGCTTTACTTCAGATTTTCTGTATCCCTTGGACCTTCTTATTGACGATGAAACACAGAAATTGCATCCGAAATTAATACAAAAGGCACAATGCCGACTTAAGTACAAGAGGACTGACACTCTAACTTCCTAATATTTGAACCTCTCCTGTGAGTCCAGTTTCAGATTCCGATGCTTCACTTCAGGTTTACTGTATCCCTTGGACCTTCTTATTGACGATGAAACACAGAAATTGCATCCGAAATTAATACAAAAGGCACATTGCCAACTTAAGTACAAGAGGATAGACACTCTAACTTTCTATGATTTGAACCACTCCTGCGAGGCCAGTTTTAGATTCCGATTCTTCACTTCAGGTTTACTGTATCCCTTGGACCTTCTTATTGACGATGAAACACAGAAATTGCATCCGAATTTAATACAAAAGGCACAATGCCGACTTAAGTACAAGAGGACAGACTTTCTACCCTCCTATGATTTGAACATCTCCTGCTAGTCCAGTTTTAGATTCCGATGCTTCACTTCAGGTTTACTGTATCCCTTGGAGCTTCTTATTGACGATGAAACACAGAAATTGCATCCGAATTTAATACAAAAGGCACAATGCCGGCATAAGTACAAGAGGACTGACACTCTAACTTTCTATTATTTGAACCTCTCCCGTGAGTCCAGTTTTAGATTCCGATGCTTCACTTCAGGTTTACTGTATCCCTTGGACCTTCGTATTGACGATGAAACACAGAAATTGCATCCGAATTTAATAGAAAATGCACTATGTCGACTTAAGTACAAGAGGACCGAAACTCTAACTTTCTATGATTTGAACCTCACCTATGAGTCCAGTTTTAGATTCCGATGCTTCACTTCAGGTTTACTGAATCCCTTGGACCTTCTTATTGACGATGAAACACAGATATTGCATCCGAATTTAATACAAGAGGCACAATGCCGACTTAAGTACAAGAGGACTGACACTCTAACTTTCTTTGATTTGAACCTCTCCTGTGATTCCAGTTTTAGATTCCGATGCTTCACTTCAGGTTTTCTGTATCCCTTGGACCTTCTTATTGACGATGAATCACAGAAATTGCATCCGAATTCAATACAAAAGGCACAATGCCGACTTAAGTACAAGAGGACTGACACTCTAAATTTCTATGATATGATCCTCTCCTGTGAGTCCAGTTTTAGATTCCGAAGCTTAACTTCAGGTTTACTGTATCTCTTGGACCCTCATATTGACGATGAAACACAGATATTGCATCCGAATTTAATACAAAAGGCACAATGCCGACTTAAGTACAAGAGGACTGACACTCTAACTTTCTTTGATTTGAACCTCTCCTGTGAGTCCAGTTTTAGATTCCGATGCTTCACTTCAGGTTTTTCTGTATCCCTTGGAGCTTCTTATTGACGATGAAACACAGAAATTGCAACCGAATTTAATACAAAAGGCACAATGCCTTTCTTAAGTACAAGAGGACTGACACTCTAACTTTCTGTGATATGATTCTCTCCTGTGAGTCCAGTTTTAGATTCCGAAGCTTCACTTCAGGTTTACTGAATCCCTTGGACCTTCTTATTGACGATGAAACACAGAAATTGCATCCGAATATAATACAAAAGGCACAATGCCGACTTAAGTACAAGAGGACTGACACTCTAACTTTCTATGATTTGAACCTCACCTAACTTTCTATGATTTGAATCTCTCCTGTGAGTCCAGTTATAGATTCCGATCCTTCCCTTCAGGTTTACTGTGTCCCTTGGACCTTCTTATTGACGATGAAACACAGAAATTGCATCCAAATTTAATACAAAAGGCACAATGCCGACTTAAGTACAAGAGGACTGACACTCTAACTTTCTTTGATTTTTACCTCTCCTGTGATTCCAGTTTTAGATTCCGATGCTTCACTTCAGGTTTTCTGTATCCCTTGGACCTTCTTATTGACGATGAAACACAGAAATTGCATCCGAATTTAATACAAAAGGCACAATGCCGACTTAAGTAAAAGAGGACTGACACTCTAACTTTCTATGATTTGAAACCTCACCTGTGAGTCCAGTTTTAGATTTCGATGCTCCACTTCAGGTTTACTGAATCCCTTGGACCATCGTGTTGACGATGAAACACAGAAATTGCATCCGAATTTAATACAAAATGCACAATGCCGACTTAAGTTTAAGATGACTGACACTCTAACTTTCTATGATTTGAACCACTCCTGTGAGTCCAGTTTTAGATTCCGATGCTTCACTTCAGGTTTACTGTATCCCTTGGACCTTCTTATTGACGATGAAACACAGAAATTGCATCCGAATTTAATACAAAAGGCACAATGCCGACTTAAGTACAAGAGGACTGACACTCTAACTACCTATTATTTGAACCACTCCTGTGAGTCCAGTTTTAGATTCCGATGCTTCACTTCAGGTTTACTGTATCCCTTGGACCTTCTTATTGACGATGAAACACAGAAATTGCATCCGAATTTAATACAAAATCCACAATGCTGACTTAAGTACAAGAGGACCGACACTCTAACTTTCTATGATTTGAACCTCACCTGTGAGTCCAGTTTTAGATTCCGATGCCTCACTTCAGGTTTACTGTATCCCTTGGACCTTCTTATTGACGATGAAACACAGAAATTGCATCCGAAATTAATACAAAAGGCACTATGCCGACTTAAGTACAAGAGGATAGACACTCTAACTTTCTTTGATTTGAACCTCTCCTGTGTTTCCAGTTTTAGATTCCGATGCTTCACTTCAGATTTTCTGTATCCCTTGGACCTTCTTATTGACGATGAAACACAGAAATTGCATCCGAAATTAATACAAAAGGCACAATGCCGACTTAAGTAAAAGAGGACTGACCTTCTAACTTTCTATGATTTGAAGCTCACCTGTGAGTCCAGTTTTACATTTCGATGCTTCACTTCTGTTTTACTGAATCCCTTGGAGCTTCGTATTGACGATGAAACACAGAAATTGCATCCGAATGTAATACAAAATGCACAATGCCGACTTTAGTTTAAGATGACTGACACTCTAACTTTCTTTGATTTGAACCTCTCCTGTGAGTCCAGTTTTAGATTCCGATGTTTCACTTCAGCTTTATTGTATCCCTTGGACCTTATTATTGACGATGAAACACAGAAATTGGATCCGAATTTAATACAAAAGGCACAATGAGGTCTTAAGTTCAAGTGGCCTGACACTCTAACTTTCTTTGATTTGAACCTCTTCTGTAATTCCAGTTTTAGATTCCGATGCTTCACTTCAGGTTTTCTGTATCCCTGGGGCCTTCTTATTGACGGTGAAACACAGAAATTACATCCGAATTTAATTCAAAAGGCACAATGCCGACTTTAGTTTAAGATGACTGACACTCCAACTTTCTTTGATTTGAAGCTCTCCTGTGAGTCCAGTTTTAGATTCCGTTGCTTCACTTCACATTTACTGTATACCTTGGACCTTCTTATTGACGATGAAAAACAGAAGTTGCATCCGAATTTATTACAAACGGCACAATGCTGACTTAAGTACAAGAGGACTGACACTCTAACTTTCTATGATTTGAACCACTCCTGTGAGTCCCGTTTTAGATTCCGATGCTTCACTTCAGGTTTACTGTATCCCTTGGACCTTCTTATAAACGATGAAACACAGATATTACATTCGAATTTAATACAAAAGGCACAATAACGACCTAAGTACAAGAGGACTGACACTCTAACTTTCTATGATTTGAACCTCTCCTGTGAGTCCAGTTTTAGATTCCGATGCTTCACTTCAGGTTTACTGTATCACTTGGACCTTCTTATTGCCGATGAAACACAGAAATTGCATCCGAATTTAATACAAAAGGCACAATGCCGACTTAAGTACAAGAGGACTGACACTCTAACTTTCTATGATTTGAACCTCACCTAACTTTCTATGATTTGAACCTCACCTGTGAGTCCAGTTTTAGATTTCGATGCTCCACTTCAGGTTTACTGAATCCCTTGGACCATCGTGTTGACGATGAAACACAGAAATTGCATCCGATTTTAATACAAAATGCACAATGCCGACTTAAGTTTAAGATGACTGACACTCTAACTTTCTATGATTTGAACCACTCCTGTGAGTCCAGTTTTAGATTCCGATGCTTCACTTCAGGTTTACTGTATCCCTTGGACCTTCTTATTGACGATGAAACACAGAAATTGCATCCGAATTTAATACAAAATGCACAATGCCGACTTAACTACAAGAGGACCGACACTCTAACTTTCTATGATTTGAACCTCACCTGTGAGTCCAGTTTTAGATTCCGATGCCTCACTTCAGGTTTACTGTATCCCTTGGACCTTCTTATTGACGATGAAACACAGAAATTGCATCCGAAATTAATACAAAAGGCACTATGCCGACTTAAGTACAAGAGGATAGACACTCTAACTTTCTTTGATTTGAACCTCTCCTGTGTTTCCAGTTTTAGATTCCGATGCTTCACTTCAGATTTTCTGTATCCCTTGGACCTTCTTATTGACGATGAAACACAGAAATTGCATCCGAAATTAATACAAAAGGCACAATGCCGACTTAAGTACAAGAGGACTGACACTCTAACTTCCTAATATTTGAACCTCTCCTGTGAGTCCAGTTTCAGATTCCGATGCTTCACTTCAGGTTTACTGTATCCCTTGGACCTTCTTATTGACGATGAAACACAGAAATTGCATCCGAAATTAATACAAAAGGCACATTGCCAACTTAAGTACAAGAGGATAGACACTCTAACTTTCTATGATTTGAACCACTCCTGTGAGGCCAGTTTTAGATTCCGATTCTTCACTTCAGGTTTACTGTATCCCTTGGACCTTCTTATTGACGATGAAACACAGAAATTGCATCCGAATTTAATACAAAAGGCACAATGCCGACTTAAGTACAAGAGGACAGACTTTCTACCCTCCTATGATTTGAACATCTCCTGCTAGTCCAGTTTTAGATTCCGATGCTTCACTTCAGGTTTACTGTATCCCTTGGAGCTTCTTATTGACGATGAAACACAGAAATTGCATCCGAATTTAATACAAAAGGCACAATGCCGGCATAAGTACAAGAGGACTGACACTCTAACTTTCTATTATTTGAACCTCTCCTGTGAGTCCAGTTTTAGATTCCGATGCTTCACTTCAGGTTTACTGTATCCCTTGGACCTTCTTATTGACGATGAAACACAGAAATTGCATCCGAATTCAATAGAAAATGCACTATGTCGACTTAAGTACAAGAGGACCGACACTCTAACTTTCTATGATTTGAACCTCACCTGTGAGTCCAGTTTTAGATTCCGATGCTTCACTTCAGGTTTACTGAATCCCTTGGACCTTCTTATTGACGATGAAACACAGATATTGCATCCGAATTTAATACAAGAGGCACAATGCCGACTTAAGTACAAGAGGACTGACACTCTAACTTTCTTTGATTTGAACCTCTCCTGTGATTCCAGTTTTAGATTCCGATGCTTCACTTCAGGTTTTCTGTATCCCTTGGACCTTCTTATTGACGATGAATCACAGAAATTGCATCCGAATTCAATACAAAAGGCACAATGCCGACTTAAGTACAAGAGGACTGACACTCTAAATTTCTATGATATGATCCTCTCCTGTGAGTCCAGTTTTAGATTCCGAAGCTTAACTTCAGGTTTACTGTATCTCTTGGACCCTCTTATTGACGATGAAACACAGATATTGCATCCGAATTTAATACAAAAGGCACAATGCCGACTTAAGTACAAGAGGACTGACACTCTAACTTTCTTTGATTTGAACCTCTCCTGTGAGTCCAGTTTTAGATTCCGATGCTTCACTTCAGGTTTTTCTGTATCCCTTGGAGCTTCTTATTGACGATGAAACACAGAAATTGCATCCGAATTTAATACAAAAGGCACAATGCCGGCATAAGTACAAGAGGACTGACACTCTAACTTTCTATTATTTGAACCTCTCCTGTGAGTCCAGTTTTAGATTCCGATGCTTCACTTCAGGTTTACTGTATCCCTTGGACCTTCTTATTGACGATGAAACACAGAAATTGCATCCGAATTTAATAGAAAATACACTATGTCGACTTAAGTACAAGAGGACCGACACTCTAACTTTCTATGATTTGAACCTCACCTGTGAGTCCAGTTTTAGATTCCGATGCTTCACTTCAGGTTTACTGAATCCCTTGGACCTTCTTATTGACGATGAAACACAGATATTGCATCCGAATTTAATACAAGAGGCACAATGCCGACTTAAGTACAAGAGGACTGACACTCTAACTTTCTTTGATTTGAACCTCTCCTGTGATTCCAGTTTTAGATTCCGATGCTTCACTTCAGGTTTTCTGTATCCCTTGGACCTTCTTATTGACGATGATACACAGAAATTGCATCCGAATTCAATACAAAAGGCACAATGCCGACTTAAGTACAAGAGGACTGACACTCTAAATTTCTATGATATGATCCTCTCCTGTGAGTCCAGTTTTAGATTCCGAAGCTTAACTTCAGGTTTACTGTATCCGTTGGACCTTCTTATTGACGATGAAACACAGAAATTGCATCCGAATTTAATACAAAATGCGCAATGCCGACTTAAGTACAAGAGGACCGACACTCTAACTTTCTATGATTTGAACCTCACCTGTGAGTCCAGTTTTAGATTCCCATGCCTCACTTCAGGTTTACTGTATCCCTTGGACCTTCTTATTGACGATGAAACACAGAAATTGCATCGGAAATTAATACAAAAGGCACAATGCCGACTTAAGTACAAGAGGATAGACGCTCTAACTTTCTTTGATTTGAACCTCTCCTGTGTTTCCAGTTTTAGATTCCGATGCTTCACTTCAGATTTTCTGTATCCCTTGGACCTTCTTATTGACGATGTAACACAGAAATTGCATCCGAAATTAATACAAAAGGCACAATGCCGACTTAAGTACAAGAGGACTGACACTCTAACTTCCTAATATTTGAACCTCTCCTGTGAGTCCAGTTTTAGATTCCGATGCTTCACTTCAGGTTTACTGTATCCCTTGGACCTTCTTATTGACGATGAAACACAGAAATTGCATCCGAAATTAATACAAAAGGCACATTGCCAACTTAAGTACAAGAGGATAGTCACTCTAACTTTCTATGATTTGAACCACTCCTGTGAGGCCAGTTTTAGATTCCGATTCTTCACTTCAGGTTTACTGTATCCCTTGGACCTTCTTATTGACGATGAAACACAGAAATTGCATCCGAATTTAATACAAAAGGCACAATGCCGACTTAAGTACAAGAGGACAGACTTTCTACCCTCCTATGATTTGAACATCTCCTGCTAGGCCAGTTTTAGATTCCGATGCTTCACTTCAGGTTTACTGTATCCCTTGGAGCTTCTTATTGACGATGAAACACAGAAATTGCATCCGAATTTAATACAAAAGGCACAATGCCGACTTAAGTACAAGAGGACTGACACTCTAACTTTCTTTGATTTGAACCACTCCAGTGAGTCCAGTTTTAGATCCCGATGCTTCACTTCAGGTTTACTGTATCCCTTGGACCTTCTTATTGACGATGAACCACAGAAATTGCATCCGAATTTAATACAAAAGGTACAATGCCGACTTAAGTACAAGAGGACTGACACTCTAACTTTCTTTTATTTGAACCTCTCCTGTGTTTCCAGTTTTAGATTCCGATGCTTCACTTCAGATTTTCTGTATCCCTTGGACCTTCTTATTGACGATGAAACACAGAAATTGCATCCGAAATTAATACAAAAGGCACAATGCCGACTTAAGTAAAAGAGGACTGACCTTCGAACTTTCTATGATTTGAAGCTCACCTGTGAGTCCAGTTTTACATTTCGATGCTTCACTTCAGGTTTACTGAATCCCTTGGAGCTTCGTATTGACGATGAAACACAGAAATTGCATCCGAATGTAATACAAAATGCACAATGTTGACTTTAGTTTAAGATGACTGACACTCTAACTTTCTTTGATTTGAACCTCTCCTGTGAGTCCAGTTTTAGATTCCGATGCTTCACTTCAGCTTTATTGTATCCCTTGGACCTTATTATTGACGATGAAACACAGAAATTAGATCCGGATTTAATACAAAAGGCACAATGCCGACTTAAGTTCAAGTGGCCTGACACTCTAACTTTCTTTGATTTGAACCTCTTCTGTAATTCCAGTTTTAGATTCCGATGCTTCACTTCAGGTTTTCTGTATCCCTGGGGCCTTCTTATTGACGGTGAAACAGAGAAATGGCATCCGAATTTAATACAAAAGGCACAATGCCGACTTAAGTACAAGAGGACTGACACTCTAACTTCCTAATATTTGAACCTCTCCTGTGAGTCCAGTTTTAGATTCCGATGCTTCACTTCAGGTTTACTGTATCCCTTGGAGCTTCTTATTGACGATGAAACACAGAAATTGCATCCGAATTTAATACAAAAGGCACAATGCCAGCATAAGTACAAGAGGACTGACACTCTAACTTTCTATTATTTGAACCTCTCCTGTGAGTCCAGTTTTAGATTCCGATGCTTCACTTCAGGTTTACTGTATCCCTTGGACCTTCTTATTGACGATGAAACACAGAAATTGCATCCGAATTTAATAGAAAATACACTATGTCGACTTAAGTACAAGAGGACCGACACTCTAACTTTCTATGATTTGAACCTCACCTGTGAGTCCAGTTTTAGATTCCGATGCTTCACTTTATTTTTACTGAATCCCTTGGACCCTCCTATTGACGATGAAACACAGATATTGCATCCGAATTTAATACAAGTGGCACAATGCCGACTTAAGTACAAGAGGACTGACACTCTAACTTTCTTTGATTTGAACCTCTCCTGTGATTCCAGTTTTAGATTCCGATGCTTCACTTCAGGTTTTCTGTATCCCTTGGACCTTCTTATTGACGATGATACACAGAAATTGCATCCGAATTCAATACAAAAGGCACAATGCCGACTTAAGTACAAGAGGACTGACACTCTAAATTTCTATGATATGATCCTCTCCTGTGAGTCCAGTTTTAGATTCCGAAGCTTAACTTCAGGTTTACTGTATCCGTTGGACCTTCTTATTGACGATGAAACACAGAAATTGCATCCGAATTTAATACAAAAGGCACAGTGCCTACTTAAGTACAAGAGGACTGACACTCTAACTTTCTTTGATTTGAACCACTCCAGTGAGTCCAGTTTTAGATTCCGTTGCTTCACTTCACATTTACTGTATACCTTGGACCTTCTTATTGACGATGAAAAACAGAAGTTTCATCCGAATTTATTACAAAAGCACAATGCTGACTTAAGTACAACAGGACTGGCACTCTAACTTTCTATGATTTGAACCACTCCTGTGAGTCCCGTGTTAGATTCCGATGCTTCACTTCAGGTTTACTGTATCCCTTGGACCTTCTTATAAACGATGAAACACAGATATTACATCCGAATTTAATACAAAAGGCACAATAACGACCTAAGTACAAGAGGACTGACACTCCAACTTTCTATGATTTGAACCTCTCCTGTGAGTCCAGTTTTCGATTCCGATGCTTCACTTCAGGTTTACTGTATCACTTGGACCTTCTTATTGACGATGAAACACAGAAATAGCATCCGAATTTAATACAAAAGGCACAATGCCGACTTAAGTTCAAGAGGACTGACACTCTAACTTTCTATGATTTGAACCTCTCCTGTGAGTCCAGTTTTTGTTGCCGCGATTTCACTTCAGGTTTACTGTATCCCTTGGACCTTCTTATTGACGATGGAACACAGAAATTGCATCCGAAATTAATACAAAAGGCACAATGCCGACTTAAGTACAAGAGGACTGACATTCTACGTTTCTATCATTTGAACCTCTCCTGTGAGTCAGGTTTTAGTTTCCGATGCTTCACTTCAGGTTTACTGAATCCCTAGGACCTTCTTATTGACAATGAAACACAGAAATTGCATACGAATTTAATACAAAAGGCACAGTGCCGACTTAAGTACAAGAGGACTGACACTCTAACTTTCTATGATTTGAACCACTCCTGTGAGTCCAGTTTTAGATTCCGAAGCTTCACTTCAGGTTTATTGTATCCCTTGGACCTTCTTATTGACGATGAAACACAGAAATTGCATCCGAATTTAATACATAAGGCACAATGCCGACTTAAGTACAATAGGAGTGACACCCTAACTTTCTATGATTTAAACCTTTCCTGTGAGTCCAGTTTTAGATTCCGATGCTTCACTTCAGGTTTACTGTATCCCTTGGACCTTCTTATTGACGATGAAACACAGAAATTGCATCCGAATTTAATACAAAAGGCTTAATAACGACCTAAGTACAAGAGGACTGACACTCTAACTTTCTATGATATGAACCTCTCCTGTGAGTCCAGTTTTCGATTCCGATGCTTCACTTCAAGTTTACTGTATCACTTGGACCTTCTTATTGACGATGAAACACAGAAATTGCATCCGAATTTAATACAAAAGGCACAATGCCGACTTAAGTACAAGAGGCCTGACACCCTAACTTTCTATGATTTAAACCTTTCCTGTGAGTCCAGTTTTAGATTCCGATGCTTCACTTCAGGTTTACTGTATCCCTTGGACCTTCTTATTGACGATTAAACACAGAAATTGCATCCGAATTTAATACAAAAGGCACAATGCCAACTTAAGTACAAGAGGACTGACACTCTAACTTTCTATGATTTGAACCTCACCTAACTTTCTATGATTTGAATCCCTCCTGTGAGTCCAGTTTTAGATTCCGATCCTTCCCTTCAGGTTTACTGTATCCCTTGGACCTTCTTATTGACGATGAAACACAGAAATTGCATCCAAATTTAATACAAAAGGCACAATGCCGACTTAAGTACAAGAGGACTGACACTCTAACTTTCTTTGATTTGAACCTCTCCTGTGATTCCAGTTTTAGATTCCGATGCTTCACTTCAGGTTTTCTGTATCCCTTGGACCTTCTTATTGACGATGAAACACAGAAATTGCATCAGAATTTAATACAAAAGGCACAATGCCGACTTAAGTAAAAGAGGACTGACACTCTAACTTTCTATGATTTGAACCTCACCTGTGAGTCCAGTTTTAGATTTCGATGCTTCACTTCAGGTTTACTGAATCCCTTGGACCTTCGTGTTGACGATGAAACACAGAAATTGCATCCGAATTTAATACAAAATGCACAATGCCGACTTAAGTTTAAGATGACTGACACTCTAACTTTCTATGATTTGAACCACTCCTGTGAGTCCAGTTCTAGATTCCGATGCTTCACTTCAGTTTTACTGTATCCCTTGGACCTTCTTATTGACGATGAAACACAGAAATTGCATCCGAATTTAATACAAAAGGCACAATAACGACCTAAGTACAAGAGGACTGACTCTCTAACTTTCTATGATTTGAACCTCTCCTGTGAGTCCAGTTTGCGATTCCGATGCTTCACTTCAAGTTTACTGTATCACTTGGACCTTCTTATTGACGATGAAACACAGAAATTGCATCCGAATTTAATACAAAAGGCACAATGCCGACTTAAGTACAAGAGGAATGACACTCTAACTTTCTATGATTTGAACGTCTCCTGTGAGTCCAGTTTTTGTTGCCGCGATTTCACTTCAGGTTTACTGTATCCCTTGGACCTTCTTATTGACGATGAAACACAGAAATTGCATCCGAATTTAATACAAAAGGCACAATGCCGACTTAAGTACAATAGGACTGACACCCTAACTTTCTATGATTTAAACCTTTCCTGTGAGTCCAGTTTTAGATTCCGATGCTTCACTTCAGGTTTACTGTATCCCTTGGACCTTCTTATTGACGATGATACACAGAAATTGCATCCGAATTCAATACAAAAGGCACAATGCCGACATAAGTACAAGAGGACTGACTCTCTAACTTTCTATGATATGAACCTCTCCTGTGAGTCCAGTTTTAGATTCCGATGCTTCACTTCAGGTTTACTGTATCCCTTGGACCTTCTTATTGACGATAAAACACAGAAATTGCATCCGAATTTAATACAAAAGGCACAATTCCGACTGAAGTACAAGAGGACTAACACTCTAACTTTCTATGATTTTAACCTCACCTGTGAGTCCAGTTGTAGATTCCGATGCTTCACTTCAGGTTTACTGTATACCTTGGACCTTCTTATTGACGATGAAAAACAGAAATTGCGCCTGAATTTAATACAAAAGGCACAATGCCGACTTAAGTAGAAGAGGACTGACACTCTAACTTTCTATGATATGATCCTCTCCTGTGAGTCCAGTTTTAGATTCCGAAGCTTCACTTCAGGTTTACTGTATCCCTTGGACCTTCTTATTGACGATTAAACACAGAAATTGCATCCGAATTTAATACAAAAGGCACAATGCCAACTTAAGTACAAGAGGACTGACACTCTAACTTTCTATGATTTGAACCTCACCTAACTTTCTATGATTTGAATCCCTCCTGTGAGTCCAGTTTTAGATTCCGATCCTTCCCTTCAGGTTTACTGTATCCCTTGGACCTTCTTATTGACGATGAAACACAGAAATTGCATCCAAATTTAATACAAAAGGCACAATGCCGACTTAAGTACAAGAGGACTGACACTCTAACTTTCTTTGATTTGAACCTCTCCTGTGATTCCAGTTTTAGATTCCGATGCTTCACTTCAGGTTTTCTGTATCCCTTGGACCTTCTTACTGACGATGAAACACAGAAATTGCAACAGAATTTAATACAAATGGCACAATGCCGACTTAAGTAAAAGAGGACTGACACTCTAACTTTCTATGATTTGAACCTCTCCTGTGAGTCAGGTTTTAGTTTCCCATGCTTCACTTCAGGTTTACTCAATCCCTTGGACCTTCTTATTGACAATGAAACACAGAAATTGCATACGAATTTAATACAAAAGGCACAGTGCCGACTTAAGTACAAGAGGACTGACACTCTAACTTTCTATGATTTGAACCACTCCTGTGAGTCCAGTTTTAGATTCCGATGCTTCACTTCAGGTTTACTGTATCCCTTGGACCTTCTTATTGACGATGAAACACAGAAATTGCATCCGAATTTAATACAAAAGGCACAATGCCGACTTAAGTACAAGAGGACTGACACCCTAACTTTCAATGATTTAAACCTTTCCTGTGAGTCCAGTTTTAGATTCCGATGCTTCACTTCAGGTTTACTGCATCCCTTGGACCTTCTTATTGACGATGATACACAGAAATTGCATCCGAATTCAATACAAAAGGCACAATGCCGACTTAAGTACAAGAGCACTGACACTCTAACTTTCTATGATATGAACCTCTCCTGTGAGTCCAGTTTTAGATTCCGATGCTTCACTTCAGGTTTACTGTATCCCTTGGACCTTCTTATTGACGATGAAACACAGACATTGCATCCGAATTTAATACAAAAGGCACAATGCCGACTTAAGTACAAGAGGACTGACACTCTAACTTTCTATGATTTGAACGTCTCCTGTGAGTCCAGTTTTTGTTGCCGCGATTTCACTTCAGGTTTACTGTATCCCTTGGACCTTCTTATTGACGATGAAACACAGAAATTGCATCCGAATTTAATACAAAAGGCACAATGCCGACTGAAGCACAAGAGGACTAACACTCTAACTTTCTATGATTTTAGCCTCACCTGTGAGTCCAGTTGTAGATTCCGATGCTTCACTTCAGGTTTACTGTATACCTTGGACCTTCTTATTGACGATGAAAAACAGAAATTGCACCTGAATTTAATACAAAAGGCACAATGCCGACTTAAGTAGAAGAGGACTGACGCTCTAACTTTCTATGATATTATCCTCTCCTGTGAGTCCAGTTTTAGATTCCGAAGCTTCACTTCAGGTTTACTGTATCCCTTGGACCTTCTTATTGACGATTAAACACAGAAATTGCATCCGAATTTAATACACAAGGCACAATGCCAACTTAAGTACAAGAGGACTGACACTCTAACTTTCTATGATTTGAACCTCACCTAACTTTCTATGATTTGAATCCCTCCTGTGAGTCCAGTTTTAGATTCCGATCCTTCCCTTCAGGTTTACTGTATCCCTTGGACCTTCTTATTGACGATGAAACACAGAAATTGCATCCAAATTTAATACAAAAGGCACAATGCCGACAAAAGTAAAAGAGGACTGACACTCTAACTTTCTATGATTTGAACCTCTCCTGTGATTCCAGTTTTAGATTCCGATGCTTCACTTCAGGTTTTCTGTATCCCTTGGACCTTCTTATTGACGATGAAACACAGAAATTGCATCCGAATTTAATACAAAAGGCACAATGCCGACTTAAGTAAAAGAGGACTGACACTCTAACTTTCTATGATTTGAACCTCTCCTGTGAGTCAGGTTTTAGTTTCCCATGCTTCACTTCAGGTTTACTGAATCCCTTGGACCTTCTTATTCACAATGAAACACAGAAATTGCATGCGAATTTAATACAAAAGGCACAGTGCTGACTTAAGTACAAGAGGACTGACACTCTAACTTTCTATGATTTGAACCACTCCTGTGAGTCCAGTTTTAGATTCCGATGCTTCACTTCAGGTTTACTGTATCCCTTGGACCTTCTTATTGACGATGAAACACAGAAATTGCATCCGAATTTAATACAAAAGGCACAATGCCGACTTAAGTACAAGAGGACTGACACCCTAACTTTCAATGATTTAAACGTTTCCTGTGAGTCCAGTTTTAGATTCCGATGCTTCACTTCAGGTTTACTGTATCCCTTGGACCTTCTTATTGACGATGATACACAGAAATTGCATCCAAATTCAATACAAAAGGCACAATGCCGACTTAAGTACAAGAGCACTGACACTCTAACTTTCAATGATATGAACCTCTCCTGTGAGTCCAGTTTTAGATTCCGATGCTTCACTTCAGGTTTACTGTATCCCTTGGACCTTCTTATTGACGATGAAACACAGACATTGCATCCGAATTTAATACAAAAGGCACAATGCCGACTGAAGTACAAGAGGACTAACAATCTAACTTTCTATGATTTTAACCTCACCTGTGAGTCCAGTTGTAGATTCCGATGCTTCACTTCAGGTTTACTGTATACCTTGGACCTTCTTATTGACGATGAAACACAGAAATTGCACCCGAATTTAATACAAAAGGCACAATTCCGACTTAAGTAGAAGAGGACTGACACTCTAACTTTCTATGATATGATCCTCTCCTGTGAGTCCAGTTTCAGATTCCGAAGCTTCACTTCAGGTTTACTGTATCCCTTGGACCTTCTTATTGACGATGAAACACAGAAATTGCATCCGAATTTAATACAAAAGGCACAATGCCGACTTAAGTACAAGGGGACTGACACTCTAACTTTCTATGATTTGAACCTCACCTAACTTTCTATGATTTGAATCTCTCCTGTGAGTCCAGTTTTAGATTCCGATCCTTCCCTTCAGGATTACTGTATCCCTTGGACCTCCTTATTGACGATGAAACACAGAAATTGCATCCAAATTTAATACAAAAGGCACAATAACGACCTAAGTACAAGAGGACTGACACTCTAACTTTCTATGATTCGAACCTCTCCTGTGAGTCCAGTTTTCGATTCCGATGCTTCACTTCAGGTTTACTGTATCCCTTGGACCTTCTTATTGACGATGAAACACAGAAATTGCATCCGAATTTAATACAAAAGGCACAATGCCGACTTAAATACTGGAGGACTGCCACTCTAACTTTCTATGATTTGAACGTCTCCTGTGAGTCCAGTTTTTGTTGCCGCGATTTCACTTCAGGTTTACTGTACCCTTGGACCTTCTTATTGACGATGAAACACAGAAATTGCATCCGAAATTAATACAAAAGGCACAATGCCGACTTAAGTACAAGAGGACTGACATTCTACGTTTCTATGATTTGAACCTCTCCTGTGAGTCAGGTTTTAGTTTCCGATGCTTCACTTCAGGTCTACTGAATCCCTTGGACCTTCTTATTGACAATGAAACACAGAAATTGCATACGAATTTAATACAAAAGGCACAGTGCCGACTTAAGTACAAGAGGACTGACACTCTAACTTTCTATGATTTGAACCACTCCTGTGAGTCCAGTTTTAGATTCCGATGCTTCACTTCAGGTTTACTGTATCCCTTGGACCTTCTTATTGACGATGAAACACAGAAATTGCATCCGAATTTAATACAAAAGGCACAATGCCGACTTAAGTACAAGAGGCCTGACACCCTAACTTTCTATGATTTAAACCTTTCCTGTGAGTCCAGTTTTAGATTCCGATGCTTCACTTCAGGTTTACTGTATCCCTTGGACCTTCTTATTGACGATGATACACAGAAATTGCATCCGAATTCAATACAAATGGCACAATGCCGACTTAAGTACAAGAGCACTGACACTCTAACTTTCTATGATATGAACCTCTCCTGTGAGTACAGTTTTAGATTCCGATGCTTCACTTCAGGTTTACTGTATCCCTTGGACCTTCTTATTGTGATGAAACACAGAAATTGCATCCGAATTTCATATAAAAGGCACAATGCCGACTGAAGTACAAGAGGACTAACACTCTAACTTTCTATGATTTTAACCTCACCTGTGAGTCCAGTTGCAGATTCCGATGCTTCACTTCAGGTTTACTGTATACCTTGGACCTTCTTATTGACGATGAAACACAGAAATTGCACCCAAATTTAATACAAAAGGCACAATGCCGACTTAAGTAGAAGAGGACTGACACTCTAACTTTCTATGATATGATCCTCTCCTGTGAGTCCAGTTTTAGATTCCGAAGCTTCACTTCAGGTTTACTGTATCCTTTGGACCTTCTTATTGACGATTAAACACAGAAATTGCATCCGAATTTAATACAAAAGGCACAATGCCAACTTAAGTACAAGAGGACTGACACTCTAACTTTCTATGATTTGAACCTCACCTAACTTTCTATGATTTGAATCCCTCCTGTGAGTCCAGTTTTAGATTCCGATCCTTCCCTTCAGGTTTACTGTATTCCTTGGACCTTCTTATTGACGAAGAAACACAGAAATTGCATCCAAATTTAATACAAAAGGCACAATGCCGACTTAAGTACAAGAGGACTGACACTCTAACTTTCTTTGATTTGAACCTCTCCTGTGATTCCAGTTTTAGATTCCGATGCTTCACTTCAGGTTTTCTGTATCCCTTGGACCTTCTTATTGACGATGAAACACAGAAATTGCATCAGAATTTAATACAAAAGGCACAATGCCGACTTAAGTAAAAGAGGACTGACACTCTAACTTTCTATGATTTGAACCTCACCTGTGAGTCCAGTTTTAGATTACGATGCTTCACTTCAGGTTTACTGAATCCCTTGGACCTTCGTGTTGACGATGAAACACAGAAACTGCATCCGAATTTAATACAAAATGCACAATGCCGACTTAAGTTTAAGATGACTGACACTCTAACTTTCTATGATATGAACCTCTCCTGTGAGTCCAGTTTTAGATTCCGATGCTTCACTTCAGGTTTACTGTATCCCTTGGACCTTCTTATTGACGATAAAACACAGAAATTGCATCCGAATTTAATACAAAAGGCACAATGCCGACCGAAGTACAAGAGGACTAACACTCTAACTTTCTATGATTTTAACCTCACCTGTGAGTCCAGTTGTAGATTCCGATGCTTCACTTCAGGTTTACTGTATACCTTGGACCTTCTTATTGACGATGAAAAACAGAAATTGCACCTGAATTTAATACAAAAGGCACAATGCCGACTTAAGTAGAAGAGGACTGACACTCTAACTTTCTATGATATGATCCTCTCCTGTGGGTCCAGTTTTAGATTCCGAAGCTTCACTTCAGGTTTACTGTATCCCTTGGACCTTCTTATTGACGATTAAACACAGAAATTGCATCCGAATTTAATACAAAAGGGTCAATGCCAACTTTAGTACAAGAGGACTGACACTCTAAATTTCTATGATTTGAACCTCACCTAACTTTCTATGATTTGAATCCCTCCTGTGAGTCCAGTTTTAGATTCCGACCTTTCCCTTCAGGTTTACTGTATCCCTTGGACCTTCTTATTGACGATGAAACACAGAAATTGCATCCAAATTTAGTACAAAAGGCACAATGCCGACTTAGGTACAAGAGGACTGACACTCTAACTTTCTTTGATTTGAACCTCTCCTGTGATTCCAGTTTTAGATTCCGATGCTTAACTTCAGGTTTTCTGTATCCCTTGGACCTTCTTATTGACGATGAAACACAGAAATTGCATCAGAATTTAATACAAAAGGCACAATGCCGACTTAAGTAAAAGAGGACTGACACTCTAACTTTCTATGATTTGAACCTCTCCTGTGAGTCAGGTTTTAGTTTCCCATGCTTCACTTCAGGTTTACTCAATCCCTTGGACCTTCTTATTGACAATGAAACACAGAAATTGCATACGAATTTAATACAAAAGGCACAGCGCCGACTTAAGTACAAGAGGACTGACACTCTAACTTTCTATGATTTGAACCTCTCCTGTGAGTCCAGTTTTAGATTCCGATGCTTCACTTCAGGTTTACTGTATCCCTTGGACCTTCTTATTGACGATGGTACACAGAAATTGCATCCGAATTCAATACAAAAGGCACAATGCCGACTTAAGTACAAGAGCACTGACACTCTAACTTTCTATGATATGAACCTCTCCTGTGAGTCCAGTTATAGATTCCGATGCTTCACTTCAGGTTTACTGTATCCCTTGGACCTTCTTATTGACGATGAAACACCGACATTGCATCCGAATTTAATACAAAAGGCACAATGCCGACTGAAGTACAAGAGGACTAACAATCTAACTTTCTATGATTTTAACCTCACCTGTGAGTCCAGTTGTAGATTCCGATGCTTCACTTCAGGTTTACTGTATACCTTGGACCTTCTTATTGACGATGAAACACAGAAATTGCACCCGAATTTAATACAAAAGGCACAATTCCGACTTAAGTAGAAGAGGACTGACACTCTAACTTTCTGTGATATGATCCTCTCCTGTGAGTCCAGTTTCAGATTCCGAAGCTTCACTTCAGGTTTACTGTATCCCTTGGACCTTTTTATTGACGATGAAACACAGAAATTGCATCCGAATTTAATACAAAAGGCACAATGCCGACTTAAGTACAAGAGGACTGACACTCTAACTTTCTATGATTTGAACCTCACGTAACTTTCTATGATTTGAATCTCTCCTGTGAGTCCAGTTTTAGATTCCGATCCTTCCCTTCAGGATTACTGTATCCCTTGGACCTTCTTATTGACGATGAAACACAGAAATTGCATCCAAATTTAATACAAAAGGCACAATAACAACCTAAGTACAAGAGGACTGACACTCTAAGTTTCTATGATTCGAACCTCTCCTGTGAGTCCAGTTTTCGATTCCGATGCTTCACTTCAGGTTTACTGTATCCCTTGGACCTTCTTATTGACGATGAAACACAGAAATTGCATCCGAATTTAATACAAAAGGCACAATGCCGACTTAAATGCTAGAGGACTGCCACTCTAACTTTCTATGATTTGAACGTCTCCTGTGAGTCCAGTTTTTGTTGCCGCGATTTCACTTCAGGTTTACTGTACCCTTGGACCTTCTTATTGACGATGAAACACAGAAATTGCATCCGAAATTAATACAAAAGGCACAATGCCGACTTAAGTACAAGAGGACTGACATTCTACGTTTCTATGATTTGAACCTCTCCTGTGAGTCAGGTTTTAGTTTCCGATGCTTCACTTCAGGTTTACAGAATCCCTTGGACCTTCTTATTGACAATGAAACACAGAAATTGCATACGAATTTAATACAAAAGGCACAGTGCCGACTTAAGTACAAGAGGACTGACACTCTAACTTTCTATGATTTGAACCACTCCTGTGAGTCCAGTTTTAGATTCCGATGCTTCACTTCAGGTTTACTGTATCCCTTGGACCTTCTTATTGACGATGAAACACAGAAATTGCATCCGAATTTAATACAAAAGGCACAATGCCGACTTAAGTACAAGAGGACTGACACCCTAACTTTCTATGATTAAACCTTTCCTGTGTGTCCAGTTTTAGATTCCGATGCTTCACTTCAGGTTTACTGTATCCCTTGGACCTTCTTATTGACGATGATACACAGAAATTGCATCCCGAATTCAATACAAAAGGCACAATGCCGACTTAAGTACAAGAGCACTGACACTCTAACTTTCTATGATATGAACCTCTCCTGTGAGTCCAGTTTTAGATTCCGATGCTTCACTTCAGGTTTACTGTATCCCTTGGACCTTCTTATTGACGATGAAACACAGAAAGTGCATCCGAATTTAATACAAAAGGCACAATGCAGACTGAAGTACAAGAGGACTAACAATCTAACTTTCTACGATTTTAACCTCACCTGTGAGTCCAGTTGTAGATTCCGATGCTTCACTTCTGGTTTACTGTATACCTTGGACCTTCTTATTGACGATGAAACACAGAAATTGCATCCGAATTTAATACAAAAGGCACAATGCCGACTTAAGTACAAGAGGACTGACACTCTAACTTTCTATGGTTTGAACCTCACCTAACTTTCTATGATTTGAATCTCTCCTGTGAGTCCAGTTTTAGATTCCGATCCTTCCCTTCAGGTTTACTGTATCCCTTGGACCTTCTTATTGACGATGAAACACAGAAATTGCATCCAAATTTATTACAAAAGGCACAATGCCGACTTAAGTACAAGAGGACTGACACTCTAACTTTCTTTGATTTGAACCTGTCCTAAGATTCCAGTTTTAGATTCCGATGCTTCTCTTCAGGTTTTCTGTATCCATTGGACCTTCTTATTGACGATGAAACACAGAAATTGCATCTGAATTTAATACAAAAGGCACAATGCCGACTTAAGTAAAAGAGGACTGACAATCTAACATTCTATGATTTGAACCTCACCTGTGAGTCCAGTTTTAGATTTCGATGCTTCACTTCAGGTTTACTGAATCCCTTGGACCTTCGTGTTGACGATGAAACACAGAAATTGCATCTGAATTTAGTACAAAATGCACAATGCCGACTTAAGTTTAAGATAACTGACACTCTAACTTTCTATGATTTGAACCACTCCTGTGAGTCCAGTTTAAGATTCCGATGCTTCACTTCAGTTTTACTGTATCCCTTGGACCTTCTTATTGACGATGAAACACAGAAATTGCATCCGAAATTACTACAAAAGGCACAATGCCGACTTAAGTTCAAGTGGCCTGACACTCTAACTTTCTTTGATTTGAACCTCTTCTGTAATTCCAGTTTTCGATTCCGATGCTTCACTTCAGGTTTTCTGTATCCCTGGGGCCTTCTTATTGACGGTGAAACACAGAAATTGCATCCGAATTTAATACAAAAGGCACAATGCCGACTTAAGTACAAGAGGATTGACACTCTAACTTCCTATTATTTGAACCTCTCCTGTGAGTCCAGTTTTAGATTCCGATGCTTCACTTCAGGTTTACTGTATCCCTTGGACCTTCTTATTGACGATGAAACACAGAAATTGCATCCGAATTTAATACAAAATGCACAATGCCGACTTAAGTACAAGAGGATAGACACTCTAACTTTCTATGATTTGAACCACTCCTGTGAGGCCAGTTTTAGATTCCGATTCTTCACTTCAGGTTTACTGTATCCCTTGAACCTTCTTATTGACGATGAAACACAGAAATTGCATGCGAATTTAATATAAAAGGCACAATGCCGACTTAAGTACAAGAGGACAGACTTTCTAACTTCCTATGATTTGAACCTCTCCTGCTAGTCCAGTTTTAGATTCCGATGCTTCACTTCAGGTTTACTGTATCCCTTGGAGCTTCTTATTGACGATGAAACACAGAAATTGCATCCGAATTTAATTCAAAAGGCTCAATGCCGGCTTAAGTACAAGAGGACTGACACTCTAACTTTCTATTATTTGAACCTCTCCTGTGAGTCCAGTTTTAGATTCCGATGCTTCACTTCAGGTTTACTGTATCCCTTGGACCTTCTTATTGACGATGAAACACAGAAATTGCATCCGAATTTAATACAAGAGGCACAATGCCGACTTAAGTACAAGAGGACTGACAGTCTAACTTTCTTTGATTTGAACCTCTCCTGTGATTCCAGTTTTAGATTCCGATGCTTCACTTCAGGTTATCTGTATCCCTTGGACCTTCTTATTGACGATGAAACACAGAAATTGCATCCGAATTTAATACAAAATGCACAATGCCGACTTAAGTACAAGAGGACCGACACTCTAACTTTCTATGATTTGAACACCACCTGTGAGTCCAGTTTTAGATTTCGATGCTTCACTTCAGGTCTACTGAATCCCTTGGACCTTCGTATTGACGATGAAACACATAAATTGCATTCGAATTTAATACAAAATGCACAATGCCGACTTAAGTTTAAGATGACTGACACTCTAACTTTCTTTGATTTGAACCTCTTCTTTAATTCCACTTTTCGATTCCGATGCTTCACTACAGGTTTTCAGTATCCCTGGGGCCTTCTTATTGATGATGAAACACAGAAATTGCATCCGAATTTAATACAAAAGGCACAATGCCGACTTAAGTACAAGAGGACTGACACTCTAACTTTCTGTGATTTGAACCTCACCTAACTTTCTATGATTTGAATCTCTCCTGTGAGTCCAGTTTTAGATTCCGATCCTTCCCTTCAGGTTTACTGTATTCATTGGACCTTCTTATTGACGATGAAACACAGATATTGGATCTGAATTTAAAACAAAAGGCACAATGCCGACTTAAGTAAAAGAGGACTGACACTCTAACTTTCTATGATTTGAACCTCACCTGTGAGTCCAGTTTTAGATTTCGATGCTTCACTTCTGGTTTACTGAATCCCTTGGACCTTCGTGTTGACGATGAAACACAGAAATTGCATCCGAATTT
>NW_025726483.1:0-67647 GCF_021461395.2 Schistocerca americana | reverse complement strand
CCTCCTTATTGACGATGAAACACAGAAATTGCATCCGAATTTAATAAAAAAGGCACAATGCCGACTTAAGTACAAGAGGACTGATACTCTAACTTTCTATGATTTGAACCCCTCCTGGGAGTCCAGTTTTAGATTCCAATGCTTAACTTCTGGTTTACTGTATCCCTTGGACCTTCTTATTGGCGATGAAACACAGATATTGCATCCGAATTTAATACAAAAGGCACAATGCCGACTTAAGTACCAAAGGACTGATATTCTAACTTTCTATGATTTGAACCTCTCCAGTGAGTCCAGTTTTAGATTCCGATGCTTAACTTCGAATTTACTGTATCCCTTGGACCCCCTTATTGACGATGAAAACACAGAAATTGCATCCGAATTTAATACAAAAGGCACAATGCCGACTTAAGTACAAAGGACTGATATTCTAACTTTCTATGATTTGAACCTCTCCTGTGAGTCCAGTTTTAGATTCCGATGCTTAACTTCGGGTTCACTGTATCCCTTGGACCCTCTTATTGACGATGAAACACAGAAATTGCATCCGAATTTAATACAAAAGGCACAATGCCGACTTAAGTACAAGAGGACTGAAACTCTAACTTTCTATGATTTGAACCTCTGCTGTGAGTCCAGTTTTAGTTTCCGATGCTTAACTTCAGGTTTACTGTATCCCTTGGACCTTCTTATTGACGATGAAACACAGAAATTGCATCCGAATTTAATACAAAAGGCACAATGCCGACTTAAGTACAAGAGGACTGATACTCTAACATTCTATGATTTGAACCCCTCCTGTTGAGTCCAGTTTTAGATTCCGATGCTTAACTTCAGGTTTACTGTATCCATTAGACCTTCTTATTGACGATGAAACACAGAAATTGCATCCGAATTTAATACAAAAGGCACAATGCCGACTTAAGTACCAAAGGACTGATATTCTAACTTTCTATGGTTTGAACCTCTCCTGTGAGTCCAGTTTTAGATTCCGATGCTTAACTTCGGGTTTACTGTATCCCTAGGACCCGCTTATTGACGATGAAACACAGAAATTGCATCCGAATTTAATACAAAAGGCACAATGCCGACTTAAGTACAAGAGGACTGAAACTGTAATTTTCTATGAATTGAACCTCTGCTGTGAGTCCAGTTTTAGTTTCCGATGCTTCACTTTAGGTTTACTGTATCCCTTGGACCTTCTTTTTGGCGATGAAACACAGAAATTGCTTCCGAATTTAATACTAAAGGCACAATGCCGACTTCCGTACAAGAGGACTGAAACTCTAACTTTCTATGATTTGAACCTCTGCTGTGAGTCCAGTTTTAGTTTCCGATGCTTAACTTCAGGTTTACTGTATCCCTTGGACCTTCTTATTGACGATGAAACACAGAAATAGCATCCGAATTTAATACAATAGGCACAATGCCGACTTAAATACAAGAGGACTGATACTCTAACTTTCTATGATATGAAGCTCTCCAGTGAATCCAGTTTTAGATTCCGATGCTTCACTTCAGGTTTGCTGTATCCCTTGGACCCTCTTATTGACGATGAAACACAGAAATTGCATCCGAATTTAAAACAAAAGGCACAATGCCGACTTAAGTACAAGAGGACTGAAACTCTAACTTTCTATGATTTGATACTCTGCTGTGAGTCCAGTTTTAGTTTCCGATGCTTCACTTCAGGTTTACTGTATCCCTTGGACCTTCTTATTGACGATGAAACACAGAAATTGCATCCGAATTCAATACAAAAGGCACAATGATGATTTAAGTACAAGAGGACTGAAACTCTAACTTTCTATGATTTGAACCTATGCTGTGAGTCCAGTTTTAGTTTCCGATGCTTCACTTCAGGTTTACTGTATACCTTGGACCTTCTTACTGACGATGAAAAACAGAATTTGCATCCGAATTTAATAAAAAAGGCACAATGCAGACTTCAGTACAAGAGGACTGATACTCTAACATTCTATGATTTGAACCCCTCCTGTGAGTCCAGTTTTAGATTCCGTTGCTTAACTTGAGGTTTACTGTATCCCTTGGGCATTCTTATTGACGATGAAACACAGAAATTGCATCCGAATTTAATACAAAAGGCACAATGCCGACTTAAGTACAAGAGGACTGATACTCTAACTTTCTATGATTTGAACCCCTCCTGTGAGTCCAGTTTTAGATTCCGTTGCTTAACTTCAGGTTAACTGTATAACTTGGACATTCTTATTGACGATGAAACACAGAAATTGCATCCGAATTTAATACAAAAGGCACAATGCCGACTTAAGTACAAGAGGACTGATTTTCTAACTTTCTATGATTTGAACCCCTCCAGTGAGTCCAGTTTTAGTTTCCGATGCTTCACTTCAGGTTTACTGTATCCCTTGGACCTTCTTATTGACGATGAAACACAGAAATTGCATCCGAATTCAATACAAAAGGCACAATGCCGACTTAAGTACAAGGCAACTGATACTCTAATTTTCTATGATTTGAACCTCTGCTGTGAGTCCAGTTTTAGTTTAAGATGCTTCACTTCAGGTTTACTGTATCCCTTGGACCCTCTTATTGACGATGAAACACAGAAATTGCATCCGAATTTAAAACAAAAGGCACAATGCCGACTTAAGTACAAGAGGACTGAAACTCTAACTTTCTATGATTTGAACCTCTGCTGTGAGTCCAGTTTTAGTTTCCGATGCTTCACTTCAGGTTTACTGTATCCCTTGGACCTTCTTATTGACGATGAAACACAGAAATTGCATCCGAATTCAATACAAAAGGCACAATGATGATTTAAGTACAAGAGGACTGAAACTCTAACTTTCTATGATTTGAACCTATGCTGTGAGTCCAGTTTTAGTTTCCGATGCTTCACTTCAGGTTTACTGTATACCTTGGACCTTCTTACTGACGATGAAAAACAGAAATTGCATCCGAATTTAATAAAAAAGGCACAATGCAGACTTCAGTACAAGAGGACAGATACTCTAACATTCTATGATTTGAACCCCTCCTGTGAGTCCAGTTTTAGATTCCGTTGCTTAACTTGAGGTTTACTGTATCCCTTGGGCATTCTTATTGACGATGAAACACAGAAATTGCATCCGAATTTAATACAAAAGGCACAATGCCGACTTAAGTACAAGAGGACTGATTTTCTAACTTTCTATGATTTGAAACCCCTCCAGTGAGTCCAGTTTTAGTTTCCGATGCTTCACTTCAGGTTTACTGTATCCCTTGGACCTTCTTATTGACTATGAAACACAGAAATTGCATCCGAATTTAATAAAAAAGACACAATGCCGACTTAAGTACAAGAGGACTGTTACTCTAACTTTCTATGATTTGAACCCCTCCTGTGAGTCCAGTTTTAGATTCCGTTGCTTAACTTCAGGTTTACTGTCTCCCTTGGGCATTCTTATTGACGATAAAACACAGAAATTGCATCCGAATTTAATAAAAAAGGCACAATGCCGACTGAAGTACAAAAGAACTGATTCTCTAACTTTCTATTATTTGAACCCCTCCTGTGAGTCCAGTTTTAGTTTCCGATGCTTCACTTCAGGTTTACTGTATCCCTTGGACCTTCTTATTGACGATGAAACACAGAAATTGCATCCGAATTTAATAAAAAAGGCACAATGCCGACTTAAGTACAAGAGGACTGATACTCTAACTTTCTATGATTTGAACCCCTCCTGGGAGTCCAGTTTTAGATTCCAATGCTTAACTTCTGGTTTACTGTATCCCTTGGACCTTCTTATTGACGATGAAACACAGATATTGCATCCGAATTTAATACAAAAGGCACAATGCCGACTTAAGTACCAAAGGACTGATATTCTAACGTTCTATGATTTGAACCTCTCCAGTGAGTCCAGTTTTAGATTCCGATGCTTAACTTCGAATTTACTGTATGCCTTGGACCCCCTTATTGACGATGAAACACAGAAATTGCATCCGAATTTAATACAAAAGGCACAATGCCGACTTAAGTACCAAAGGACTGATATTCTAACTTTCTATGATTTGAACCTCTCCTGTGAGTCCAGTTTTAGATTCCGATGCTTAACTTCGGGTTTACTGTATCCCTTGGACCCTCTTATTGACGATGAAACACAGAAATTGCATCCGAATTTAATACAAAAGGCACAATGCCGACTTAAGTACAAGAGGACTGAAACTCTAATTTTCTATGAATTGAACCTCTGCTGTGAGTCCAGTTTTAGTTTCCGATGCTTCACTTTAGGTTTACTGTATCCCTTGGACCTTCTTATTGACGATGAAACACAGAAATTGCTTCCGAATTTAATACTAAAGGCACAATGCCCACTTCCGTACAAGAGGACTGAATCTCTAACTTTCTATGATTTGAACCTCTGCTGTGAGTCCAGTTTTAGTTTCCGATGCTTAACTTCAGGTTTACTGTATCCCTTGGACCTTCTTATTGACGATGAAACACAGAAATTGCATCCGAATGTAATACAAAAGGCACAATGCCGACTTAAGTACAAGAGGACTGATACTCTAACATTCTATGATTTGAACCCCTCCTGTTGAGTCCAGTTTTAGATTCCGATGCTTAACTTCAGGTTTACTGTATCCATTAGACCTTCTTATTGACGATGAAACACAGAAATTGCATCCGAATTTAATACAAAAGGCACAATGCCGACTTAAGTACCAAAGGACTGATATTCTAACTTTCAATGTTTGAACCTCTCCTGTGAGTCCAGTTTTAGATTCCGATGCTTATCTTCAGGTTTACTGTATCCCTTGGACCTTCTTATTGACGATGAAACACAGAAATTGCATCCGAATTTAATACAATAGGCACAATGCCGACTTAAATACAAGAGGACTGATACTCCAATTTTCTATGATTTGAAGCTCTCCAGTGAATCCAGTTTTAGATTCCGATGCTTCACTTCAGGTTTGCTGTATCCCTTGGACCCTCTTATTGACGATGAAACACAGAAATTGCATCCGAATTTAAAACAAAAGGCACAATGCCGACTTAAGTACAAGAGGACTGAAACTCTAACTTTCTATGATTTGAACCTCTGCTGTGAGTCCAGTTTTAGTTTCCGATGCTTATCTTCAGGTTTACTGTATCCCTTGGACCTTCTTATTGACGATGAAACACAGAAATTGCATCCGAATTGAATACAATAGGCACAATGCCGACTTAAATACAAGAGGACTGATACTCCAATTTTCTATGACTTGAAGCTCTCTAGTGAATCCAGTTTTAGATTCCGATGCTTCACTTCAGGTTTGCTGTATCCCTTGGACCCTCTTATTGACGATGAAACACAGAAATTGCATCCGAATTTAAAACAAAAGGCACAATGCCGACTTTAGTACAAGAGGACTGAAACTCTAACTTTCTATGATTTGAACCTCTGCTGTGAGTCCAGTTTTAGTTTCCGATGCTTCACTTCAGGTTTACTGTATCCCTTGGACCTTCTTATTGACGATGAAACACAGAAATTGCATCCGAATTCAATACAAAAGGCACAATGCCGACTTAAGTACAAGAGGACTGATACTCTAACTTTCTATGATTTGAACCCCTCCTGTGAGTCCAGTTTTAGATTCCGTTGCTTAACTTCAGGTTTACTGTATCCCTTGGACATTCTTATTGACGATGAAACACAGAAATTGCATCCGAATTTAAAACAAAAGGCACAAAGCCGACTTAAGTACAAGAGGACTGATTTTCTAACTTTCTATGATTTGAACCCCTCCAGTGAGTCCAGTTTTAGTTTCCGATGCTTCACTTCAGGTTTACTGTATCCCTTGGACCTTCTTATTGACTATGAAACACAGAAATTGCATCCGAATTTAATAAAAAAGACACAATGCCGACTTAAGTACAAGAGGACTGTTACTCTAACTTTCTATGATTTGAACCCCTCCTGTGAGTCCAGTTTTAGATTCCGATGCTCAACTTCAGGTTTACTGTATCCCTTGGACCTTCTTATTGACGATGAAACACAGAAATTGCATCCGAAGTCAATACAAAAGGCACAATGCCGACTTAAGTACAAGGCAACTGATACTCTAACTTTCTATGATTTGAACCTCTGCTGTGAGTTCCAGTTTTAGTTTAAGATGCTTCACTTCAGGTTTACTGTTCCCTTGGACCTTCTTATTGACGATGAAACACAGAAATTGCATCCGAATTTAATAAAAAAGCACAATGCCGACTGAAGTACAAGAGAACTGATACTCTAACTTTCTATGATTTGAACCCCTAATGTGAGTCCAGTTTTAGTTTCCGATGATTCGCTTCAGGTTTACTGTATCCCTTGGACCTTCTTATTGACGATGAAACACAGAAATTGCATCCGAATTTAATAAAAAAGGCACAATGCCGACTTAAGTACAAGAGGACTGATACTCTAACTTTCTATGATTTGAACCCCTCCTGGGAGTCCAGTTTTAGATTCCAATGCTTAACTTCTGGTTTACTGTATCCCTTGGACCTTCTTATTGGCGATGAAACACAGATATTGCATCCGAATTTAATACAAAAGGCACAATGCCGACTTAAGTACCAAAGGACTGATATTCTAACTTTCTATGATTTGAACCTCTCCAGTGAGTCCAGTTTTAGATTCCGATGCTTAACTTCGAATTTACTGTATCCCTTGGACCCCCTTATTGACGATGAAACACAGAAATTGCATCCGAATTTAATACAAAAGGCACAATGCCGACTTAAGTACCAAAGGACTGATATTCTAACTTTCTATGATTTGAACCTCTCCTGTGAGTCCAGTTTTAGATTCCGATGCTTAACTTCGGGTTCACTGTATCCCTTGGACCCTCTTATTGACGATGAAACACAGAAATTGCATCCGAATTTAATACAAAAGGCACAATGCCGACTTAAGTACAAGAGGACTGTACTCTAACTTTCTATGATTTGAACCTCTGCTGTGAGTCCAGTTTTAGTTTCCGATGCTTAACTTCAGGTTTACTGTATCCCTTGGACCTTCTTATTGACGATGAAACACAGAAATTGCATCCGAATTTAATACAAAAGGCACAATGCCGACTTAAGTACAAGAGGACTGATACTCTAACATTCTATGATTTGAACCCCTCCTGTTGAGTCCAGTTTTAGATTCCGATGCTTAACTTCAGGTTTACTGTATCCATTAGACCTTCTTATTGACGATGAAACACAGAAATTGCATCCGAATTTAATACAAAAGGCACAATGCCGACTTAAGTACCAAAGGACTGATATTCTAACTTTCTATGGTTTGAACCTCTCCTGTGAGTCCAGTTTTAGATTCCGATGCTTAACTTCGGGTTTACTGTATCCCTTGGACCCGCTTATTGACGATGAAACACAGAAATTGCATCCGAATTTAATACAAAAGGCACAATGCCGACTTAAGTACAAGAGGACTGAAACTGTAATTTTCTATGAATTGAACCTCTGCTGTGAGTCCAGTTTTAGTTTCCGATGCTTCACTTTAGGTTTACTGTATCCCTTGGACCTTCTTTTTGGCGATGAAACACAGAAATTGCTTCCGAATTTAATACTAAAGGCACAATGCCGACTTCCGTACAAGAGGACTGAAACTCTAACTTTCTATGATTTGAACCTCTGCTGTGAGTCCAGTTTTAGTTTCCGATGCTTAACTTCAGGTTTACTGTATCCCTTGGACCTTCTTATTGACGATGAAACACAGAAATAGCATCCGAATTTAATACAATAGGCACAATGCCGACTTAAATACAAGAGGACTGATACTCTAACTTTCTATGATATGAAGCTCTCCAGTGAATCCAGTTTTAGATTCCGATGCTTCACTTCAGGTTTGCTGTATCCCTTGGACCCTCTTATTGACGATGAAACACAGAAATTGCATCCGAATTTAAAACAAAAGGCACAATGCCGACTTAAGTACAAGAGGACTGAAACTCTAACTTTCTATGATTTGATACTCTGCTGTGAGTCCAGTTTTAGTTTCCGATGCTTCACTTCAGGTTTTCTGTATCCCTTGGACCTTCTTATTGACGATGAAACACAGAAATTGCATCCGAATTCAATACAAAAGGCACAATGATGATTTAAGTACAAGAGGACTGAAACTCTAACTTTCTATGATTTGAACCTATGCTGTGAGTCCAGTTTTAGTTTCCGATGCTTCACTTCAGGTTTACTGTATACCTTGGACCTTCCTACTGACGATGAAAAACAGAATTTGCATCCGAATTTAATAAAAAAGGCACAATGCAGACTTCAGTACAAGAGGACTGATACTCTAACATTCTATGATTTGAACCCCTCCTGTGAGTCCAGTTTTAGATTCCGTTGCTTAACTTGAGGTTTACTGTATCCCTTGGGCATTCTTATTGACGATGAAACACAGAAATTGCATCCGAATTTAATACAAAAGGCACAATGCCGACTTAAGTACAAGAGGACTGATACTCTAACTTTCTATGATTTGAACCCCTCCTGTGAGTCCAGTTTTAGATTCCGTTGCTTAACTTCAGGTTAACTGTATAACTTGGACATTCTTATTGACGATGAAACACAGAAATTGCATCCGAATTTAATACAAAAGGCACAATGCCGACTTAAGTACAAGAGGACTGATTTTCTAACTTTCTATGATTTGAACCCCTCCAGTGAGTCCAGTTTTAGTTTCCGATGCTTCACTTCAGGTTTACTGTATCCCTTGGACCTTCTTATTGACTATGAAACACAGAAATTGCATCCGAATTTAATAAAAAAGACACAATGCCGACTTAAGTACAAGAGGACTGTTACTCTAACTTTCTATGATTTGAACCCCTCCTGTGAGTCCAGTTTTAGATTCCGATGCTCAACTTCAGGTTTACTGTATCCCTTGGACCTTCTTATTGACGATGAAACACAGTAATTGCATCCGAAGTCAATACAAAAGGCACAATGCCGACTTAAGTACAAGGCAACTGATACTCTAATTTTCTATGATTTGAACCTCTGCTGTGAGTCCAGTTTTAGTTTAAGATGCTTCACTTCAGGTTTACTGTATCCCTTGGACCCTCTTATTGACGATGAAACACAGAAATTGCATCCGAATTTAAAACAAAAGGCACAATGCCGACTTAAGTACAAGAGGACTGAAACTCTAACTTTCTATGATTTGAACCTCTGCTGTGAGTCCAGTTTTAGTTTCCGATGCTTCACTTCAGGTTTACTGTATCCCTTGGACCTTCTTATTGACGATGAAACACAGAAATTGCATCCGAATTCAATACAAAAGGCACAATGATGATTTAAGTACAAGAGGACTGAAACTCTAACTTTCTATGATTTGAACCTATGCTGTGAGTCCAGTTTTAGTTTCCGATGCTTCACTTCAGGTTTACTGTATACCTTGGACCTTCTTACTGACGATGAAAAACAGAAATTGCATCCGAATTTAATAAAAAAGGCACAATGCAGACTTCAGTACAAGAGGACAGATACTCTAACATTCTATGATTTGAACCCCTCCTGTGAGTCCAGTTTTAGATTCCGTTGCTTAACTTGAGGTTTACTGTATCCCTTGGGCATTCTTATTGACGATGAAACACAGAAATTGCATCCGAATTTAATACAAAAGGCACAATGCCGACTTAAGTACAAGAGGACTGATTTTCTAACTTTCTATGATTTGAACCCCTCCAGTGAGTCCAGTTTTAGTTTCCGATGCTTCACTTCAGGTTTACTGTATCCCTTGGACCTTCTTATTGACTATGAAACACAGAAATTGCATCCGAATTTAATAAAAAAGACACAATGCCGACTTAAGTACAAGAGGACTGTTACTCTAACTTTCTATGATTTGAACCCCTCCTGTGAGTCCAGTTTTAGATTCCGATGCTCAACTTCAGGTTTACTGTATCCCTTGGACCTTCTTATTGACGATGAAACACAGAAATTGCATCCGAAGTCAATACAAAAGGCACAATGCCGACTTAAGTACAAGGCAACTGATACTCTAATTTTCTATGATTTGAACCTCTGCTGTGAGTCCAGTTTTAGTTTAAGATGCTTCACTTCAGGTTTACTGTTCCCTTGGACCTTCTTATTGACGATGAAACACAGAAATTGCATCCGAATTTTATACAAAAGGCACAATGCCGACTGAAGTACAAGAGAACTGATACTCTAACTTTCTATGATTTGAACCCCTCCTTTGAGTCCAGTTTTAGTTTCCGATGCTTCGCTTCAGGTTTACTGTATCCCTTGGACCTTCTTATTGACGATGAAACACAGAAATTGCATCCGAATTTAATACAAAAGGCACAATGCCGACTTAAGTACAAGAGGACTGAAACTCTAACTTTCTATGAATTGAACCTCTGCTGTGAGTCCAGTTTTAGTTTCCGATGCTTCACTTCAGGTTTACTGTATCCCTTGGACCTTCTTATTGACGATGAAACACAGAAATTGCTTCCGAATTTAATACTAAAGGCACAATGCCGACTTACGTACAAGAGGACTGAAACTCTAAGTTTCTATGATTTGAACCTCTGCTGTGAGTCCAGTTTTAGTTTCCGATGCTTAACTTCAGGTTTACTGTATCCCTTGGACCTTCTTATTGACGATGAAACACAGAAATAGCATCCGAATTTAATACAAAATGCACAATGCCGACTTAAGTACAAGAGGACTGAAACTCTAACTTTCTATGTTTTGAACCTCTGCTGTGAGTCCAGTTTTGTTTCCGATGCTTCACTTCAGGTTTACTGTATCCCTTGGACCTTCTTATTGACGATGAAGCACAGAAATTGCGTCTGAATTTAATACAAAAGGCACAATGCCGACTGAAGTACAAGACGACTGAAACTGTAACTTCCTATTATTTGAACCTCTGCTGTGAGTCAAGTTTTAGTTCCCGATGCTTCACTTCACATTTACTGTATCCCTGGGACCTTCTTATTGACGATGAAACACAGAAATTGCATCCGAATTTAATAAAAAAGGCACAATGCCGACTTCAGTACAAGAGGACTGATACTCTAACATTCTATGATTTGAACCCCTCCTGTTGAGTCCAGTTTTAGATTCCGATGCTTAACTTCAGGTTTACTGTATCCCTTGGACCTTCTTATTGACGATGAAACACAGAAATTGCATCCGAATTTAATAAAAGAGGCACAATGCCGACTTAAGTATAAGAGGACTGATGCTCTAACTTTCTATGATTTGAACCCCTCCTGTGAGTCCAGTTTTAGATTCCGATGCTTAACTTCAGGTTTACTGTATCCCTTGGACCTTCTAATTGACGATGAAACACAGAAATTGCATCCGAATTCATTACAATAGGCACAATGACGACTTAAATACAAGAGGACTGATACTCTAACTTTCTATGATTTGAAGCTCTCCTGTGAGTCCAGTTTTAGATTCCGATGCTTCACTTCAGGTTTACTGTATCCCTTGGACCTTCTTATTGACGATGAAAGACAGAAATTGCATCCGAATTTAATACAAAAGCACAATGCCGACTTAAGTACAAGAGGACTGATACTCTAACTTACTATGATTTGAACCTCTGCTGTGAGTCCAGTTTTAGTTTCCGATGCTTCACGTCAGGTTTACTGTATCCCTTGGACCTTCTTATTGACGATGAAACACAGAAATTGCATCCGAAATTAATAAAAAAGGCACAATGCCGACTTAAGTACAAGAGGACTGGTACTCTAATTTTCTATGATTTGAACCCCTCCTGTGAGTCCAGTTTTAGATTCCGATGCTTAACTTCAGGTTTACTGTATCCCTTGGACCTTCTTATTGACGATGAAACACAGAAATTGCATCCGAATTTAATACAAAAGGCACAATGCCGACTTAAGTACAAGAGGACTGAAACTCTAACTTCCTATGATCTGAACCACTGCTGTGAGTCCAGTTTTAGTTTCCGATGCTTGACTTCAGGTTTACTGTATCCCTTGGACCTTCTTATTGACGATGAAACACAGAAATTGCATCCGAATTTTACACAAAAGGCTCAATGCCGACTTAAGTACAAGAGGACTGAAACTCTAACTTTCTATGATTTGAACCTCTGCTGTGAGGCCAGTTTTAGTTTCCGATGCTTCACTTCACATTTACTGTATCCCTGGGACCTTCTTATTGACGATGAATCACAGAAATTGCATCCGAATTTAATAAAAAAGGCACAATGCAGACTTAAGTACAAGAGGACTGATACTGTAACATTCTATGATTTGAACCCCTCCTGTTGAGTCCAGTTTTAGGTTCTGATGCTTAACTTCAGGTTTACTGTATCCCTTGGACCTTCTTATTGACGATGAAACACAGAAATTGCATCCGAACTTTAAAAAATAGGCACAATGCCGACTTAAGTACAAGGGGACTGATACTCAAACTTTCTATGATTTGAACCCCTCCTGTGAGTCCAGTTTTAGATTCCGATGCTTAACTTCAGGTTTACTGTATCACTTGGACCTACTTATTGACGATGTAACACAGAAATTGCATCCGAATTTAATACAAAAGGCACAATGCCGACTTAAGTACAAGAGGACTGATACTCCAACTTTCTTTGATTTGAACCTCTCCTGTGAGTCCAGTTTTAGATTCCGATGCTTCATTTCAGGTTTACTGTATCACTTGGACCCTCTTATTGACGATGAAACACAGAAATTGCATCCGAATTTAATACAAAAAGCACAATGCCGACTTAAGTACAAGAGGACTGAAACTCTAACTTTCTATGATTTGAACCTCTGCTGTGAGTCCAGTTTCAGTTTCCGATGCTTCACTTCAGGTTCACTGTATCCCTTGGACCTTCCTATTGACGATGAAACACAGAAATTGCATTCGAGTTTAATACAAAAGGCACAATGCCGACTTAAGTACAAGAGGACTGAAACTCTAACTTTCTATGATTTGAACCTCTGCTGTGAGTCCAGTTTTAGTTTCCGATGCTTCACTTAATTTTTACTGTTTCCCTTGGACCTTCTTATTGACGATGAAACACAGAAATTGCATCCGAATTTAATACAAAAGGCACAATGCCGACTTAAGTACAAGAGGACTGATACTCTAACTTTCTATGATTTGAACCTCTGCTGTGAGTCCAGTTTTAGTTTCCGATGCTTCACGTCAGGTTTACTGTATCCCTTGGACCTTCTTATTGACGATGAAACACAGAAATTGAATCCGAAATTAATAAAAAAGGCACAATGCCGACTTAAGTACAAGGGGACTGGTACTCTAACTTTCTATGATTTGAACCCCTCCTGTGAGTCCAGTTTTAGATTCCGATGCTTAACTTCAGGTTTACTGTATCCCTTGGACCTTCTTATTGACGATGAAACACAGAAATTGCATCCGAATTTAATACAAACGGCTCAATGCCGACTTAAGTACAAGAGGACTGAAACTGTAACTTTCTATGATTTGAACCACTGCTGTGAGACCTGTTTTAGATTCCGATGCTTAACTTCAGGTTTACTGTATCCCTTGGACCTCCTTATTGACGATGAAACACAGAAATTGGATCCGAATTTAATACAAAAGGCACAATGCCGACATAAATACAAGAGGACTAATACTCTAACTTTCTACGATTTGAACCCCTCCTGAGAGTCCAGTTTTAGATTCAGATGCTTAACTTCTGGTTTACTGTATCCCTTGGACCTTCTTATTGACGATGAAACACAGAAATTGCATCCGAATTTAATACAAAAGGCACAATGCCGACTTAAGTACAAGAGGACTGAAACTCTAACTTTCTATGATTTAAACCTCTGCTGTGAGTCCAGTTTTAGTTTCCGATGCTTCACTGCAGGTTAACTGTATCCCTTGGATCTTCTTATTGACGATGAAATACAGAAATTGCATCCGAATTTAATACAAAAGGCACAATGCCGACTTAAGTACAAGAGGACTGAAACTCTTCCTTTCTATGATTTGAACTTCTGCTGTGGGTCCAGTTTTAGTTTCCGATGCTTCACTTCAGGTTTACTGTATCCCTTGGACCTTCTTATTGGCGAAGAAACACAGAAATTGCATCCGAATTTAATATAAAAGGCACAATGCCGACTTAAGCACTACAGGACTGACACTCTAAATTTCTATGATTTGAACCTCTGCTGTGAGTCCAGTTTTAGTTTCCGATGCTTCACGTCAGGTTTACTGTATCCCTTGGACCTTCTTATTGACGATGAAACACAGAAATTGCATCCGAAATTAATAAAAAAGGCACAATGCCGACTTAAGTACAAGAGGACTGAAACTCTAACTTCCTATGATCTGAACCACTGCTGTGAGTCCAGTTTTAGTTTCCGATGCTTGACTTCAGGTTTACTGTATACCTTTGACCTTCTTATTGACGATGAAACACAGAAATTGCATCCGAATTTTACACAAAAGGCTCAATGCCGACTTAAGTACAAGAGGACTGAAACTCTAACTTTCTATGGTTTGAACCTCTGCTGTGAGGCCAGTTTTAGTTTCCGATGCTTCACTTCACATTTACTGTATCCCTGGGACCTTCTTATTGACGATGAATCACAGAAATTGCATCCGAATTTAATAAAAAAGGCACAATGCCGACTTAAGTACAAGAGGACTGATACTGTAACATTCTATGATTTGAACCCCTCCTGTTGAGTCCAGTTTTAGGTTCTGATGCTTAACTTCAGGTTTACTGTATCCCTTGGACCTTGTTATTGACGATGAAACACAGAAATTGCATCCGAACTTTATAAAAATGGCACAATGCCGACTTAAGTACAAGAGGAATGATACTCCAAATTTCTTTGATTTGAACCTCTCCTGTGAGTCCAGTTTTAGATTCCGATGCTTCATTTCAGGTTTACTGATTCACTTGGACCCTCTTATTGACGATGAAACACAGAAATTGCATCCGAATTTAATACAAAAGGCACAATGCCGAATTAAGTACAAGAGGACTGAAACTCTAACTTTCTATGATTTGAACCTTTGCTGTGAGTCCAGTCTCAGTTTCCGATGCTTCACTTCAGGTTTACTGTATCCCTTGGACCTTCCTATTGACGATGAAACATAGAAATTGCATTCGAGTTTAATACAAAAGGCACAATGCCGACTTAAGTACAAGAGGACTGAAACTCTAACTTTCTATGATTTGAACCTCTGCTGTGAGTCCAGTTTTAGTTTCCGATGCTTCACTTAAGGTTTACTGTTTCCCTTGGACCTTCTTATTGACGATGAAACACAGAAATTGCATCCGAATTTAATACAAAAGGCACAATGCCGACTTAAGTACAAGAGGACTGATACTCTAACTTTCTATGATTTGAACCTCTGCTGTGAGTCCAGTTTTAGTTTCCGATGCTTCACGTCAGGTTTACTGTATCCCTTGGACCTTCTTATTGACGATGAAACACAGAAATTGAATCCGAAATTAATAAAAAAGGCACAATGCCGACTTAAGTACAAGAGGACTGGTACCCTAACTTTCTATGATTTGAACCCCTCCTGTGAGTCCAGTTTTAGATTCCGATGCTTAACTTCAGGTTTACTGTATCCCTTGGACCTTCTTATTGACGATGAAACACAGAAATTGCATCTGAATTTAATACAAAAGGCTCAATGCCGACTTAAGTACAAGAGGACTGAAACTGTAACTTTCTATGATTTGAACCACTGCTGTGAGACCAGTTTTAGATTCCGATGCTTAACTTCAGGTTTACTGTATCCCTTGGACCTTCTTATTGACGATGAAACACAGAAATTGGATGCGAATTTAATACAAAAGGCACAATGCCGACATAAATACAAGAGGACTAATACTCTAACTTTCTATGATTTGAACCCCTCCTGTGAGTCCAGTTTTAGATTCAGATGCTTAACTTCTGGTTTACTGTATCCCTTGGACCTTCTTAGTGACGATGAAACACAGAAATTGCATCCGAATTTAATACAAAAGGCACAATGCCGACTTAAGTACAAGTGGACTGAAACTCTAACTTTCTATGATTTAAACCTCTGCTGTGAGTCCAGTTTTAGTTTCCGATGCTTCACTTCAGGTTAACTGTATCCCTTGGAGCTTCTTATTGACGATGAAATACAGAAATTGCATCCGAATTTAATACAAAAGGCACAATGCCGACTTAAGTACAAGAGGACTGAAACTCTTCGTTTCTATGATTTGAACTTCTGCTGTGGGTCCAGTTTTAGTTTCCGATGCTTCACTTCAGGTTTACTGTACGCCTTGGACCTTCTTATTGACGAAGAAACACAGAAATTGCATCCGAATTTAATACAAAAGGCACAATGCCGACTTATGCACTACAGGACTGACACTCTAAATTTCTATGATTTGAACCTCTGCTGTGAGTCCAGTATTAGTTTCCGATGCTTCACTTCCGGTTTACTGTATCCCTTGGACCTTCTTATTGACGATGAAACACAGAAATTGCATCCGAATTTAATACAAAAGGCAGAATGCCGACTTAAGTACAAGAGGACTGATACTCTAACTTTCTATGATTTGAACCTCTGCTGTGAGTCCAGTTTTAGTTTCCGATGCTTCACTTCAGGTTTACTGTATCCCTTGGACCTTCTTATTGACGATGAAACACAGTAATTGCATCCGAATTTAATTAAAAAGGCACAATGCCGACTTAAGTACAAGAGGACTGATGCTCTAACTTTCTATGATTTGAACCCCTCCTGTGAGTCCAGTTTTAGATTCCGATGCTTAACTTCAGGTTTACTGTATCCCTTGGACCTTCTTATTGACGATGAAACACAGAAATTGCATCCGAATTTAATACAAAAGGCTCAATGCCGACTTAAGTACAAGAGGACTGAAACTGTAACTTTCTATGATTTGAACCACTGCTGTGAGACCAGTTTTAGATTCCGTTGCTTAACTTCAGGTTTACTGTATCCCTTGGACCTTCTTATTGACGATGAAACACAGAAATTGGATCCGAATTTAACACAAAAGGCACAATGCCGACATAAATACAAGAGGACTAATACTCTAACTTTCTATGATTTGAACCCCTCCTGTGAGTCCAGTTTTAGATTCAGATGCTTAACTTCTGGTTTACTGTATCCCTTGGACCTTCTTATTGACGATGAAACACAGAAATTGCATCCGAATTTAATACAAAAGGCACAATGCCGACTTAAGTACAAGAGGACTGAAACTCTAACTTTCTATGATTTAAACCTCTGCTGTGAGTCCAGTTTTAGTTTCCGATGCTTCACTTCAGGTTAACTGTATCCCTTGGAGCTTCTTATTGACGATGAAATACAGAAATTGCGTCCGAATTTAATACAAAAGGCACAATGCCGACTTAAGTACAAGAGGACTGAAACTCTTCCTTTCTATGATTTGAACTTCTGCTGTGGGTCCAGTTTTAGTTTCCGATGCTTCACTTCAGGTTTACTGTATCCCTTGGACCTTCTTATTGACGAAGAAACACAGAAATTGCATCCGAATTTAATACAAAAGGCACAATGCCGACTTAAGTACAAGAGGACTGAAACTCTAACTTTCTATGATTTAAACCTCTGCTGTGAGTCCAGTTTTAGTTTCCGATGCTTCACTTCAGGTTAACTGTATCCCTTGGAGCTTCTTATTGACGATGAAATACAGAAATTGCATCCGAATTTAATACAATAGGCACAATGCCGACTTAAGTACAAGAGGACTGAAACTCTTCCTTTCTATGATTTGAACTTCTGCTGTGGGTCCAGTTTTAGTTTCCGATGCTTCACGTCAGGTTTACTGTATCCCTTGGACTTTCTTATTGACGATGAAACACAGAAATTGCATCCGAAATTAATGAAAAAGCACAATGCCGACCTAAGTAAAAGAGGACTGGTACTCTAACTTTCTATGATTTGAACCCCTACTGTGAGTCCAGTTTCAGATTCCGATGCTTAACTTTAGGTTTACTGTATCCCTTGGACCTTCATATTGACGATGAAACACAGAAATTGCATCCGAATTTAATACAAAAGGCACAATGCCGACTTAAGTACAAGAGGACTGAATCTCTAACTTTCTATGATTTGAACCTCTGCTGTGAGACCAGTTTTAGATTCCGATGCTTAACTTCAGATTTACCGTATCCCTTGGACCTTCTTATTGACGATGTAACACACAAATTGGATCCGAATTTAATACAAAAGGCACAATGCCGACTAAAGTACAAGGGGACTAATACTCTAACTTTCTGTGATTTGAACCCCTCCTGTGAGTCCAGTTTTAGATTCCGGTGCTTAACTTCTGGTTTACTGTATCCCTTGGACCTTCTTATTGACGATGAAACACAGAAATTGCATCCGAATTTTATACAAAAGGCACAATGCCGACATAAGTACAAGAGGACTGAAACTCTAACTTTCTACGATTTGAACCTCTGCTGTGAGTCCAGTTTTAGTTTCCGACGCTTCACTTCAGGTTTACTGTATCCCTTGGATCGTCTTATTGACGATGAAACACAGATATTGCATTTGAATTTAATACAAAAGGCACAATGTCGACTTAAGTACAAGAGGACTGAAACTCTAACATTCTATGATATGAACCTCTGCTGTGAGTCTAGTTTTAGTTTCCGATGCTTCACTTCAGGTTTACTGTATCCCTTGGACCTTCTTATTGACGATGAAACACAGAAATTGAATCCGAATTTAATACAAAAGGCACAATGCCGACTTAAGTACAAGAGGACTGAAACTCTAATCTTCAATGATTTGAACCTCTGCTGTGAATCCAGTTTTAGTTTCCGATGCTTAACTTCAGGTTTACTGGATCCCTTGGACCTTCTTATTGACGATGAAACAGAGTAATTGTATCCGAATTTAATACAAGAGGCACTATGCCGACTTAAGTACAAGTGGCTGAAACTCTAACTTACTATGTTTTGATCCTCTGCTGTGAGTCCAGTTTTAGATTCCGATGCTTCACTTCAGGGTTACTGTATCCCTTCGACCTTCTTATTGGCGATGAAACACAGAAATTGCATCCGAATTTAATACAAAAGGCACAATGCCGACTTAAGTACAAGAGGACTGAAACTCTAACTTTCTATGATTTGAACCTCTGCTGTGAGTCCAGTTTTAGTTTCCGATGCTTCACTTCACATTTACTGTATCCCTTGGACCTTCTTATTGACGATGAAACACAGAAGTTGCATCCGAATTTAATACAAAAGGCACAATGCCGACTTAAGTACAAGAGGACTGAAACTCTAACTTTCTATGATTTGAACCTCTGCTGTGAGTCCAGTTTTAGTTTCCGATGCTTCACTTCAGGTTTACTGTATACCTTGGACCTTCTCATTGACGATGAAACACAGAAATTGCATCCGAATTTAATACAAAGGCACAATGCCGACTTAAGTACAAGAGGACTGAGACTCTAACTTTCTATGATTTGAACCTCTGCTGTGAGTCCAGTTTCATTTTCTGATGCTTCACGTCAGGTTTACTGTATCCCTTGGACTTTCTTATTGACGATGAAACACAGAAATTGCATCATAAATTAATGAAAAAGGCACAATGCCGACCTAAGTAAAAGAGGACTGGTACTCTAACTTTCTATGATTTGAACCCCTCCTGCGAGTCCAGTTTCAGATTCCGATGCTTAACTTCAGGTTTACTGTATCCCTTGGACCTTCATATTGACGATGAAACACAGAAATTGCATCCGAATTTAACACAAAATGCACAATGCCGACCTAAGTACAAGAGGACTGAAACTCTAACTTTCTATGATTTGAACCACTGCTGTGAGACCAGTTTTAGATTCCGATGCTTAACTTCAGATTTACTGTATCCCTTGGACCTTCTTATTGACGATGAAACACACAAATTGGATCCGAATTTAATATAAAAGGCACAATGCCGACTAAAGTACAAGAGGACTAATACTCTAAATTTCTATGATTTGAACCCCTCCTGTGAGTCCAGTTTTAGATTCCGGTGCTTAACTTCTGGTTTACTGTATCCCTTGGACCTTCTTATTGACGATGAAACACAGAAATTGCATCCGAATTTTATACAAAAGGCACAATGCCGACATAAGTACAACAGGACTGAAACTCTAACTTTCTACGATTTGAACCTCTGCTGTGAGTCCAGTTTTAGTTTCCGACGCTTCACTTCAGGTTTACTGTATCCCTTGGATCGTCTTATTGACGATGAAACACAGATATTGCATCCGAATTTAATACAAAAGGCACAATGTCGACTTAAGTACAAGAGGACTGAAACTCTAACATTCTATGATTTGAACCTCTGCTGTGAGTCTAGTTTTAGTTTCCGATGCGTCACTTCAGGTTTACTGTATCCCTTGGCCCTTCTTATTGACGATGAAACACAGAAATTGAATCCGAATTTAATACAAAAGGCACAATGCCGACTTAAGTACAAGAGGACTGAAACTCTAATCTTCAATGATTTGAACCTCTGCTGTGAGTCCAGTTTTAGTTTCCGATGCTTAACTTCAGGTTTACTCGATCCCTTGGACCTTCTTATTGACGATGAAACACAGAAATTGTATCCGAATTTAATACAAGAGGCACAATGCCGACTTAAGTACAAGTGGACTGAAACTCTAACTTACTATGTTTTGATCCTCTACTGTGAGTCCAGTTTTAGATTCCGATGCTTCACTTCAGGGTTACTGTATCCCTTGGATCTTCTTATTGACGATGAAACACAGAAATTGCATCCGAATTTAATACAAAAAGGCACAATGCCGACTTAAGTACAAGAGGACTGAAACTCTAACTTTCTATGATTTGAACCTCTGCTGTGAGTCCAGTTTTAGTTTCCGATGCTTCACTTCACATTTACTGTATTCCTTGGACCTTCTTATTGACGATGAAACACAGAAATTGCATCCGAATTTTATACAAGAGGCACAATGCCGACTTAAGTACAAGTGGCTGAAACTCTAACTTACTATGTTTTGATCCTCTGCTGTGAGTCCAGTTTTAGATTCCGATGCTTCACTTCAGGGTTACTGTATCCCTTCGACCTTCTTATTGACGATGAAACACAGAAATTGCATCCGAATTTAATACAAAAGGCACAATGCCGACTTAAGTACAAGAGGACTGAAACTCTAACTTTCTATGATTTGAACCTCTGCTGTGAGTCCAGTTTTAGTTTCCGATGCTTCACTTCACATTTACTGTATCCCTTGGACCTTCCTATTGACGATGAAACACAGAAGTGGCATCCGAATTTAATACAAAAGGCACAATGCCGACTTAAGTACAAGAGGACTGAAACTCTAACTTTCTATGATTTGAACCTCTGCTGTGAGTCCAGTTTTAGTTTCCGATGCTTCACTTCAGGTTTACTGTATACCTTGGACCTTCTCATTGACGATGAAACACAGAAATTGCATCCGAATTTAATACAAAAGGCACAATGCCGACTTAAGTACAAGAGGACTGAGACTCTAACTTTCTATGATTTGAACCTCTGCTGTGAGTCCAGTTTCATTTTCTGATGCTTCACGTCAGGTTTACTGTATCCCTTGGACTTTCTTATTGACGATGAAACACAGAAATTGCATCATAAATTAATGAAAAAGGCACAATGCCGACCTAAGTAAAAGAGGACTGGTACTCTAACTTTCTATGATTTGAACCCCTCCTGTGAGTCCAGTTTCAGATTCCGATGCTTAACTTCAGGTTTACTGTATCCCTTGGACCTTCATATTGACGATGAAACACAGAAATTGCATCCGAATTTAATACAAAATGCACAATGCCGACTTAAGTACAAGAGGACTGAAACTCTAACTTTCTATGATTTGAACCACTGCTGTGAGACCAGTTTTAGATTCCGATGCTTAACTTCAGATTTACTGTATCCCTTGGACCTTCTTATTGACGATGAAACACACAAATTGGATCCGAATTTAATATAAAAGGCACAATGCCGACTAAAGTACAAGAGGACTAATACTCTAACTTTCTATGATTTGAACCCCTCCTGTGAGTCCAGTTTTAGATTCCGGTGCTTAACTTCTGGTTTACTGTATCCCTTGGACCTTCTTATTGACGATGAAACACAGAAATTGCATCCGAATTTTATACAAAAGGCACAATGCCGACTTAAGTACAACAGGACTGAAACTCTAACTTTCTACGATTTGAACCTCTGCTGTGAGTCCAGTTTTCGTTTCCGACGCTTCACTTCAGGTTTACTGTATCCCTTGGATCGTCTTATTGACGATGAAACACAGATATTGCATCCGAATTTAATACAAAAGGCACAATGTCGACTTAAGTACAAGAGGACTGAAACTCTAACATTCTATGATTTGAACCTCTGCTGTGAGTCTAGTTTTAGTTTCCGATGCGTCACTTCAGGTTTACTGTATCCCTTGGCCCTTCTTATTGACGATGAAACACAGAAATTGAATCCGAATTTAATACAAAAGGCACAATGCCGACTTAAGTACAAGAGGACTGAAACTCTAATCTTCAATGATTTGAACCTCTGCTGTGAGTCCAGTTTTAGTTTCCGATGCTTAACTTCAGGTTTACTCGATCCCTTGGACCTTCTTATTGACGATGAAACACAGAAATTGTATCCGAATTTAATACAAGAGGCACAATGCCGACTTAAGTACAAGTGGACTGAAACTCTAACTTACTATGTTTTGATCCTCTGCTGTGAGTCCAGTTTTAGATTCCGATGCTTCACTTCAGGGTTACTGTATCCCTTGGATCTTCTTATTGACGATGAAACACAGAAATTGCATCCGAATTTAATACAAAAGGCACAATGCCGACTTAAGTACAAGAGGACTGAAACTCTAACTTTCTATGATTTGAACCTCTGCTGTGAGTCCACTTTTAGTTTCCGATGCTTCACTTCACATTTACTGTATCCCTTGGACCTTCTTATTGACGATGAAACACAGAAATTGCATCCGAATTTAATACAAAAGGCACAATGCCGACTTAAGTACAAGAGGACTGAAACTCGAACTTTCTATGATTTCAACCTCTGCTGTGAGTCCAGTTTTAGTTTCCGATGCATCACTTCAGGTTTACTGTATACCTTGGACCTTCTCATTGACGATGAAACACAGAAATTGCATCCGAATTTAATACAAAAGGCACAATGCCGACTTAAGTACAAGAGGACTGAGACTCTAACTTTCTATGATTTGAACCTCTGCTGTGAGTCCAGTTTCATTTTCCGATGCTTCACGTCAGGTTTACTGTATCCCTTGGACTTTCTTATTGACGATGAAACACAGAAATTGCATCCGAAATTAATGAAAAAGGCACAATGCCGACCTAAGTAAAAGAGGACTGGTACTCTAACTTTCTATGATTTGAACCCCTCCTGTGAGTCCAGTTTCAGATTCCGATGCTTAACTTCAGGTTTACTGTATCCCTTGGACCTTCATATTGACGATGAAACACAGAAATTGCATCCGAATTTAATACAAAAGGCACAATGCCGACTTAAGTACAAGAGGACTGAAACTCTAACTGTCTATGATTTGAACCACTGCTGTGAGACCAGTTTTAGATTCCGATGCTTAACTTCAGATTTACTGTATCCCTTGGACCTTCTTATTGACGATGAAACACACAATTAGGATCCGAATTTAATACAAAAGGCACAATGCCGACTAAAGTACAAGAGGACTAATACTCTAACTTTCTATGCTTTGAACCCCTCCTGCGAGTCCAGTTTTAGATTCCGGTGCTTAACTTATGGTTTACTGTATCCCTTGGACCTTCTTATTGACGATGAAACACAGAAATTGCATCCGAATTTTATACAAAAGGCACAATGCCGACTTAAGTACAAGAGGACTGAAACTCTAACTTTCTACGATTTGAACCTCTGCTGTGAGTCCAGTTTCAGTTTCCGACGCTTCACTTCAGGTTTACTGTATCCCTTGGATCGTCTTATTGACGATGAAACACAGATATTGCATCCGAATTTAATACAAAAGGCACAATGCCGACTTAAGTACAAGAGGACTGAAACTCTAACATTCTATGATTTGAACCTCTGCTGTGAGTCTAGTTTTAGTTTCCGATGCTTCACTTCAGGTTTACTGTATCCCTTGGACCTTCCTATTGACGATGAAACACAGAAATTGCATCCGAATTTAATACAAAAGGCACAATGCCGACTTAAGTACAAGAGGACAGAAACTCTAACTTTCTATGATTTGAACCTCTGCTGTGAGTCCAGTTTTAGTTTCCGATGCTTCATTTCAGGTTTACTGTGTCCCTTGGACCTTCTTATTGACGATGAAACACAGAAATTGCATCCGAATTTAATAAAAAAGGCGCAATGCCGACTTAAGTACAAGAGGACTGATGCTCTAACTTTCTATGATTTGAACCCCTCCTGTGAGTCCAGTTTTAGATTCCGATGCTTAACTTCAGGTTTACTGTATCCCTTGGACCTTCGTATTGACGATGAAACACAGAAATTGCATCCCAATTTAATAAAAACGACACAATGCCGACTTAAGTACAAGAGGACAGATACTCTAACTTTCTATGGTTTGAACACCTCCTGTGAGTCCAGTTTTAGTTTCCGATGCTTCACTTCAGGTTTACTGTATCCCTTGGACCTTCTTACTGACGATGAAACACAGAAATTGCATCCGAATTTAATAAAAAGGCACAATGCCGACTTAAGTACAAGAGGACTAATACTCTAACTTTCTATGACTTGAACCCCTCCTGTGAGTCCAGGTTTAGATTCCGATGCTTAACGTCTGGTTTACTGTATCCCTTGGACCTTCCTATTGACGATGAAACACAGAAATTGCATCCGAATTTAATACAAAAGGCACAATGCCGACTTAAGTACAAGAGGACTGATACTCTAACTTTCTATGATTTGAACCTCTCCTGTCAGTCCAGTTTTAGATTCCGATGCTTCACTTCAAGTTTACTGTATCCCTTGGACCCTCTTATTGACGATGAAACACAGAAATTGCATCCGAATTTAATACAAAAGGCACAATGCCGACTTAAGCACAAGAGCACTGAAACTCTAACTTTCTATGATTTGAACCTCTGCTGTGAGTCCAGTTTTAGTTTCCGATGCTTCACTTCAGGTTTACTGTATCCCTTGGACCTTCTTATTGACAATGAAACACAGAAATTGCTTCCGAATTTAATACAAAAGGCACAATGCCGACTTACGTACAAGAGGACTGAAACTCTAACATTCAATGATTTGAACCTCTACTGTGTGTCCAGTTTTAGTTTCCGATGCCTAACTTCAGGTTTACTGGATCCCTTGGACCTTCTTATTGACGAAGAAACACAGAAATTGCATCCCAATTTAATACAAGAGGCACAATGCCGACTTAAGTACAAGAGGACTGAAACCCTAACTTTCTATGTTTTGATCCTCTGCTGTGAGTCCAGTTTTAGATTCCAATGCTTCACTTCAGGGTTACTGTATCCCTTGGACCTTCTTATTGACGATGAAACACAGAAATTGGATCCGAATTTAATACAAAAGGCACAATGCCGACTTAAGTACAAGAGGACTGAAACTCTAACTCTCTATGATTTGAACCTCTGCTGTGAGTCCAGTTTTAGTTTCCGATCCTTCACTTCACATTTACTGTATCCCTTGGACCTTCTTATTGACGATGAAACACAGAAATTGCATCCGAATTTTATACAAGAGGCACAATGCCGACTTAAGTACAAGTGGCTGAAACTCTAACTTACTATGTTTTGATCCTCTGCTGTGAGTCCAGTTTTAGATTCCGATGCTTCACTTCAGGGTTACTGTATCCCTTCGACCTTCTTATTGACGATGAAACACAGAAATTGCATCCGAATTTAATACAAAAGGCACAATGCCGACTTAAGTACAAGAGGACTGAAACTCTAACTTTCTATGATTTGAACCTCTGCTGTGAGTCCAGTTTTAGTTTCCGATGCTTCACTTCACATTTACTGTATCCCTTGGACCTTCTTATTGACGATGAAACACAGAAGTGGCATCCGAATTTAATACAAAAGGCACAATGCCGACTTAAGTACAAGAGGACTGAAACTCTAACTTTCTATGATTTGAACCTCTGCTGTGAGTCCAGTTTTAGTTTCCGATGCTTCACTTCAGGTTTACTGTATACCTTGGACCTTCTCATTGACGATGAAACACAGAAATTGCATCCGAATTTAATACAAAAGGCACAATGCCGACTTAAGTACAAGAGGACTGAGACTCTAACTTTCTATGATTTGAACCTCTGCTGTGAGTCCAGTTTCATTTTCTGATGCTTCACGTCAGGTTTACTGTATCCCTTGGACTTTCTTATTGACGATGAAACACAGAAATTGCATCATAAATTAATGAAAAAGGCACAATGCCGACCTAAGTAAAAGAGGACTGGTACTCTAACTTTCTATGATTTGAACCCCTCCTGTGAGTCCAGTTTCAGATTCCGATGCTTAACTTCAGGTTTACTGTATCCCTTGGACCTTCATATTGACGATGAAACACAGAAATTGCATCCGAATTTAATACAAAATGCACAATGCCGACTTAAGTACAAGAGGACTGAAACTCTAACTTTCTATGATTTGAACCACTGCTGTGAGACCAGTTTTAGATTCCGATGCTTAACTTCAGATTTACTGTATCCCTTGGACCTTCTTATTGACGATGAAACACACAAATTGGATCCGAATTTAATATAAAAGGCACAATGCCGACTAAAGTACAAGAGGACTAATACTCAAACTTTCTATGATTTGAACCCCTCCTGTGAGTCCAGTTTTAGATTCCGGTGCTTAACTTCTGGTTTACTGTATCCCTTGGACCTTCTTATTGACGATGAAACACAGAAATTGCATCCGAATTTTATACAAAAGGCACAATGCCGACTTAAGTACAACAGGACTGAAACTCTAACTTTCTACGATTTGAACCTCTGCTGTGAGTCCAGTTTTCGTTTCCGACGCTTCACTTCAGGTTTACTGTATCCCTTGGATCGTCTTATTGACGATGAAACACAGATATTGCATCCGAATTTAATACAAAAGGCACAATGTCGACTTAAGTACAAGAGGACTGAAACTCTAACATTCTATGATTTGAACCTCTGCTGTGAGTCTAGTTTTAGTTTCCGATGCGTCACTTCAGGTTTACTGTATCCCTTGGCCCTTCTTATTGACGATGAAACACAGAAATTGAATCCGAATTTAATACAAAAGGCACAATGCCGACTTAAGTACAAGAGGACTGAAACTCTAATCTTCAATGATTTGAACCTCTGCTGTGAGTCCAGTTTTAGTTTCCGATGCTTAACTTCAGGTTTACTCGATCCCTTGGACCTTCTTATTGACGATGAAACACAGAAATTGTATCCGAATTTAATACAAGAGGCACAATGCCGACTTAAGTACAAGTGGACTGAAACTCTAACTTACTATGTTTTGATCCTCTGCTGTGAGTCCAGTTTTAGATTCCGATGCTTCACTTCAGGGTTACTGTATCCCTTGGATCTTCTTATTGACGATGAAACACAGAAATTGCATCCGAATTTAATACAAAAGGCACAATGCCGACTTAAGTACAAGAGGACTGAAACTCTAACTTTCTATGATTTGAACCTCTGCTGTGAGTCCACTTTTAGTTTCCGATGCTTCACTTCACATTTACTGTATCCCTTGGACCTTCTTATTGACGATGAAACACAGAAATTGCATCCGAATTTAATACAAAAGGCACAATGCCGACTTAAGTACAAGAGGACTGAAACTCGAACTTTCTATGATTTCAACCTCTGCTGTGAGTCCAGTTTTAGTTTCCGATGCATCACTTCAGGTTTACTGTATACCTTGGACCTTCTCATTGACGATGAAACACAGAAATTGCATCCGAATTTAATACAAAAGGCACAATGCCGACTTAAGTACAAGAGGACTGAGACTCTAACTTTCTATGATTTGAACCTCTGCTGTGAGTCCAGTTTCATTTTCCGATGCTTCACGTCTGGTTTACTGTATCCCTTGGACTTTCTTATTGACGATGAAACACAGAAATTGCATCCGAAATTAATGAAAAAGGCACAATGCCGACCTAAGTAAAAGAGGACTGGTACTCTAACTTTCTATGATTTGAACCCCTCCTGTGAGTCCAGTTTCAGATTCCGATGCTTAACTTCAGGTTTACTGTATCCCTTGGACCTTCATATTGACGATGAAACACAGAAATTGCATCCGAATTTAATACAAAAGGCACAATGCCGACTTAAGTACAAGAGGACTGAAACTCTAACTGTCTATGATTTGAACCACTGCTGTGAGACCAGTTTTAGATTCCGATGCTTAACTTCAGATTTACTGTATCCCTTGGACCTTCTTATTGACGATGAAACACACAATTAGGATCCGAATTTAATACAAAAGGCACAATGCCGACTAAAGTACAAGAGGACTAATACTCTAACTTTCTATGCTTTGAACCCCTCCTGTGAGTCCAGTTTTAGATTCCGGTGCTTAACTTATGGTTTACTGTATCCCTTGGACCTTCTTATTGACGATGAAACACAGAAATTGCATCCGAATTTTATACAAAAGGCACAATGCCGACTTAAGTACAAGAGGACTGAAACTCTAACTTTCTACGATTTGAACCTCTGCTGTGAGTCCAGTTTCAGTTTCCGACGCTTCACTTCAGGTTTACTGTATCCCTTGGATCGTCTTATTGGCGATGAAACACAGATAATGCATCCGAATTTAATACAAAAGGCACAATGCCGACTTAAGTACAAGAGGACTGAAACTCTAACATTCTATGATTTGAACCTCTGCTGTGAGTCTAGTTTTAGTTTCCGATGCTTCACTTCAGGTTTACTGTATCCCTTGGACCTTCCTATTGACGATGAAACACAGAAATTGCATCCGAATTTAATACAAAAGGCACAATGCCGACTTAAGTACAAGAGGACAGAAACTCTAACTTTCTATGATTTGAACCTCTGCTGTGAGTCCAGTTTTAGTTTCCGATGCTTCATTTCAGGTTTACTGTGTCCCTTGGACCTTCTTATTGACGATGAAACACAGAAATTGCATCCGAATTTAATAAAAAAGGCACAATGCCGACTTAAGTACAAGAGGACTGATGCTCTAACTTTCTATGATTTGAACCCCTCCTGTGAGTCCAGTTTTAGATTCCGATGCTTAACTTCAGGTTTACTGTATCCCTTGGACCTTCTTATTGACGATGAAACACAGAAATTGCATCCCAATTTAATAAAAACGACACAATGCCGACTTAAGTACAAGAGGACAGATACTCTAACTTTCTATGGTTTGAACACCTCCTGTGAGTCCAGTTTTAGTTTCCGATGCTTCACTTCAGGTTTACTGTATCCCTTGGACCTTCTTACTGACGATGAAACACAGAAATTGCATCCGAATTTAATACAAAAGGCACAATGCCGACTTAAGTACAAGAGGACTGAAACTCTAACTTTCTATGATTTGAACCTCTGCTGTGAGTCCAGTTTTAGTTTCCGATGCTTCACTTCAGGTTACTGTATACCTTGGACCCTCTCATTGACGATGAAACATAGAAATTGCATCCGAATTTAATACAAAAGGCACAATGCCGACTTAAGTACAAGAGGACTGAAACTCTAACTCTCTATGATTTGAACCTCTGCTGTGAGTCCAGTTTTAGTTTCCGACGCTTCACTTCACATTTACTGTATCCCTTGGACCTTCTTATTGACGATGAAACACAGAAATTGCATCCGAATTTAATACAAAAGGCACAATGCCGACTTAAGTACAAGAGGACTGAAACTCTAACTTTCTATGATTTGAACCTCTGCTGTGAGTCCAGTTTTAGCTTCCGATGCTTCACTTCAGGTTTACTGTATACCTTGGACCATCTCATTGACGATGAAACACAGAACTTGCATCCGAATTTAATACAAAAGGCACAATGCCGACTTAAGTACAAGAGGACTGAGACTCTAACTTTCTTTTATTTGAACCTCTGCTGTGAGTCCAGTTTCATTTTCCGATGCCTCACGTCAGGTTTACTGTATCCCTTGGACTTTCTTATTGACGATGAAACACAGAAATTGCATCCGAAATTAATAAAAAAGGCACAATGCCGACCTAAGTACAAGAGGACTGGTACTCTAACTTTCTATGATTTGAACCTCTCGTGTGAGACCAGTTTTAGATTCCAATGCTTAACTTCAGGTTTACTGTATCCCTTGGACCTTCTTATTGACGATGAAACACAGAAATTGCATCCGAATTTAATACAAAAGGCACAATGCCGACTTAAGTACAAGAGGACTGAAACTCTAACTTTCTATGATTTGAACCACTGCTGTGAGACCAGTTTTAGATTCCGATGCTTAACTTGAGATTTACTGTATCCCTTGGACCTTCTTATTGACGATGAAACACACAAATTGGATCCGAATTTAATACAAAAAGCACAATGCCGACTAAAGTACAAGAGGACTAATACTCTAACTCTCTATGATTTGAACCCCTCCTGTGAGTCCAGTTTTAGATTCCGGTGCTTAACTTCTGGTTTACTGTATCCCTTGGACCTTCCTATTGACGATGAAACACAGAAATTGCATCCGAATTTAATACAAAAGGCACAATGCCGACTTAAGTACAAGAGGACTGATACTCTAACTTTCTATGATTTGAACCTCTCCTGTCAGTCCAGTTTTAGATTCCGATGCTTCACTTCAAGTTTACTGTATCCCTTGGACCTTCTTATTGACGATGAAACACAGAAATTGCATCCGAATTTAATACAAAAGGCACAATGCCGACATAACTACAAGAGCACTGAAACTCTAACTTTCTATGATTTGAACCTCTGCTGTGAGTCCAGTTTTAGTTTCCGATGCTTCACTTCAGGTTTACTGTATCCCTTGGACCTTCTTATTGACGATGAAACAGAGAAATTGCTTCCGAATTTAATACAAAAGGCACAATGCCGACTTACGTACAAGAGGACTGAAACTGTAACTTTCAATGATTTGAACCTCTGCTGTGTGTCCAGTTTTAGTTTCCGATGCTTAACTTCAGGTTTACTGGATCCCTTGGACCTTCTTATTGACGAAGAAGCACAGAAATTGTATCCGAATTTAATACAAGAGGCACAATGCCGACTTAAGTACAAGAGGACTGAAACTCTAACTTTCTATTATTTGAACCTCTGCTGTGAGTCCAGTTTTAGATTCCGATGCTTCACTTCAGGGTTACTGTATCCCTTGGACCTTCTTATTGACGATGAAACACACAAAAATTACATCCTCATTTAATACAAAAGGCACAATGCTGACTTAAGTACAAGAGGACTGAAACTCTAACTCTCTATGATTTGAACCTCTGCTGTGAGTCCAGTTTTAGTTTCCGATGCTTCACTTCACATTTACTGTATCCCTTGGACCTTCTTATTGACGATGAAACACAGAAATTGCATCCGAATTTAGGACAAAAGGCACAATGCCGACTTAAGTACAAGAGGACTGAAACTCTAACTTTCTATGATTTGAACCTCTGCTGTGAGTCCAGTTTTAGTTTCCGATGCTTCACTTCAGGTTACTGTATACCTTGGACCCTCTCATTGACGATGAAACATAGAAATTGCATCCGAATTTAATACAAAAGGCACAATGCCGACTTAAGTACAAGAGGACTGAGACTCTAACTTTCTATGATTTGAACCTCTGCTGTGAGTCCAGTTTCATTTTCCGATGCTTCACGTCAGGTTTACTGTATCCCTTGGACTTTCTTATTGACGATGAAACACAGAAATTGCATCCGAAATTAATAAAAAAGGCACAATGCCGACCTAAGTACAAGAGGACTGGTACTCTAACTTTCTATGATTTGAACCTCTCCTGTGAGTCCAGTTTTAGATTCCGATGCTTAACTTCAGGTTTACTGTATCCCTTGGACCTTCTTATTGACGATGAAACACAGAAATTGCATCCGAATTTAATACAAAAGGCACAATGCCGACTTAAGTACAAGAGGACTGAAACTCTAACTTTCTATGATTTGAACCACTGCTGTGAGACCAGTTTTAGATTCCGATGCTTTACTTCAGATTTACTGTATCCCTTGGACCTTCTTATTGACGATGAAACACACAAATTGGATCCTAAATTAATACAAAAAGCACAATGCCGACTAAAGTACAAGAGGACTAATACTCTAACATTCAATGATTTGAACCCCTCCTGTGAGTCCAGTTTTAGATTCCGGTGCTTAACTTCTGGTTTACTGTATCCCTTGGACCTTCTTATTGACGATGAAACAGAGAAATTGCATCCGAATGTAATACAAAAGGCACAATGCCGACTTAAGTACAAGAGGACTGAAAATCTAAGTTTCTATGATTTGAACCTCTGCTGTGAGTCCAGTTTTAGTTTCCGACGCTTCACTTCAGGTTTACTGTATCCCTTGGACCGTCTTATTGACGATGAAACACAGAAATTGCATCCGAATTTAATACAAAATGCACAATGCCGACTTAAGTACAAGAGGACTGAAACTCTAACTTTCTATGATTTGAACCACTGCTGTGAGACCAGTTTTAGATTCCGATGCTTAACTTCAGATTTACTGTATCCCTTGGACCTTCTTATTGACGATGAAACACACAAATTGGATCCGAATTTAATACAAAAGGCACAATGCCGACTAAAGTACAAGAGGACTAATACTCTAACTTTCTATGATTTGAACCCCTCCTGTGAGTCCAGTTTCAGATTCCGGTGCTTAACTTCTGGTTTACTGTATCCCTTGGACCATCTTATTGACGATGAAACACAGAAATTGCATCCGAATTTAATACAAAAGGCACAATGCCGACTTAAGTACAAGAGGACTGAAACTCTAACTTTCTATGATTTGAACCTCTGCTGTGAGTCCAGTTTTAGTTTCCGACGCTTCACTACAGGTTTACTGTATCCCTTGGATCGACTTATTGACGATGAAACACAGAAATTGCATCCGAATTTAATACAAAAGGCACAATGCCGACATAAGTACAAGAGGACTGAAACTCTAACTTTCTATGATTTGAACCTCTGCTGTGAGTCTAGTTTTAGTTTCCGATGCTTCACTTCAGGTTTACTGTATCCCTTGGACATTCTTATTGACGATGAAACACAGAAATTGCATCCGAATTTAATACAAAAGGCACAATGCCGACCTAAGTACAAGAGGACGGAAACTGTAACTTTCGATGAATTGAACCTCTGCTGTGAGTTCAGTTTAAGTTTCCGGTGCTTCACTTCAGATTTACTGTATCCCTTGGACCTTCTTATTGACAATGAAACACAGAAATTGCATCCGAATTTAATACAAAAGGCACAATGCCGACTTAAGTACAAGAGGACTGATACTCTAACTTTCTATGATTTGAACCTCTGCTGTGAGTCCAGTTTTAGATTCCGATGCTTAACTTCAGGTTTACTGTATCCCTTGGACCTTCTTATTGACGATGAAACACAGAAATTGCATCCGAATTTAATACAAAAGGCACAATGCCGACTTAAGTACAAGAGGACTGAAACTCTAACTTTCTATGATTTGAACCTCTGCTGTGAGTCCAGTTTTAGATTCCAATGCTTCACTTCAGGGTTACTGTATCCCTTGGACCTTCTTATTGACGATGAAACACAGAAATTGGATCCGAATTTAATACAAAAGGCACAATGCCGACTTAAGTACAAGAGGACTGAAACTCTAACTCTCTATGATTTGAACCTCTGCTGTGAGTCCAGTTTTAGTTTCCGATGCTTCACTTCACATTTACTGTATCCCTTGGACCTTCTTATTGACGATGAAACACAGAAATTGCATCCGAATTTAATACAAAAGGCACAATGCCGACTTAAGTACAAGAGGACTGAAACTCTAACTTTCTATGATTTGAACCTCTGCTGTGAGTCCAGTTTTAGCTTCCGATGCTTCACTTCAGGTTTACTGTATACCTTGGACCATCTCATTGACGATGAAACACAGAACTTGCATCCGAATTTAATACAAAAGGCACAATGCCGACTTAAGTACAAGAGGACTGAGACTCTAACTTTCTTTTATTTGAACCTCTGCTGTGAGTCCAGTTTCATTTTCCGATGCTTCACGTCAGGTTTACTGTATCCCTTGGACTTTCTTATTGACGATGAAACACAGAAATTGCATCCGAAATTAATAAAAAAGGCACAATGCCGACCTAAGTACAAGAGGACTGGTACTCTAACTTTCTATGATTTGAACCTCTCGTGTGAGACCAGTTTTAGATTCCAATGCTTAACTTCAGGTTTACTGTATCCCTTGGACCTTCTTATTGACGATGAAACACAGAAATTGCATCCGAATTTAATACAAAAGGCACAATGCCGACTTAAGTACAAGAGGACTGAAACTCTAACTTTCTATGATTTGAACCACTGCTGTGAGACCAGTTTTAGATTCCGATGCTTAACTTGAGATTTACTGTATCCCTTGGACCTTCTTATTGACGATGAAACACACAAATTGGATCCGAATTTAATACAAAAAGCACAATGCCGACTAAAGTACAAGAGGACTAATACTCTAACTCTCTATGATTTGAACCCCTCCTGTGAGTCCAGTTTTAGATTCCGGTGCTTAACTTCTGGTTTACTGTATCCCTTGGACCTTCCTATTGACGATGAAACACAGAAATTGCATCCGAATTTAATACAAAAGGCACAATGCCGACTTAAGTACAAGAGGACTGATACTCTAACTTTCTATGATTTGAACCTCTCCTGTCAGTCCAGTTTTAGATTCCGATGCTTCACTTCAAGTTTACTGTATCCCTTGGACCTTCTTATTGACGATGAAACACAGAAATTGCATCCGAATTTAATACAAAAGGCACAATGCCGACATAACTACAAGAGCACTGAAACTCTAACTTTCTATGATTTGAACCTCTGCTGTGAGTCCAGTTTTAGTTTCCGATGCTTCACTTCAGGTTTACTGTATCCCTTGGACCTTCTTATTGACGATGAAACAGAGAAATTGCTTCCGAATTTAATACAAAAGGCACAATGCCGACTTACGTACAAGAGGACTGAAACTGTAACTTTCAATGATTTGAACCTCTGCTGTGTGTCCAGTTTTAGTTTCCGATGCTTAACTTCAGGTTTACTGGATCCCTTGGACCTTCTTATTGACGAAGAAGCACAGAAATTGTATCCGAATTTAATACAAGAGGCACAATGCCGACTTAAGTACAAGAGGACTGAAACTCTAACTTTCTATTATTTGAACCTCTGCTGTGAGTCCAGTTTTAGATTCCGATGCTTCACTTCAGGGTTACTGTATCCCTTGGACCTTCTTATTGACGATGAAACACACAAAAATTACATCCTCATTTAATACAAAAGGCACAATGCTGACTTAAGTACAAGAGGACTGAAACTCTAACTCTCTATGATTTGAACCTCTGCTGTGAGTCCAGTTTTAGTTTCCGATGCTTCACTTCACATTTACTGTATCCCTTGGACCTTCTTATTGACGATGAAACACAGAAATTGCATCCGAATTTAGGACAAAAGGCACAATGCCGACTTAAGTACAAGAGGACTGAAACTCTAACTTTCTATGATTTGAACCTCTGCTGTGAGTCCAGTTTTAGTTTCCGATGCTTCACTTCAGGTTACAGTATACCTTGGACCCTCTCATTGACGATGAAACATAGAAATTGCATCCGAATTTAATACAAAAGGCACAATGCCGACTTAAGTACAAGAGGACTGAGACTCTAACTTTCTATGATTTGAACCTCTGCTGTGAGTCCAGTTTCATTTTCCGATGCTTCACGTCAGGTTTACTGTATCCCTTGGACTTTCTTATTGACGATGAAACACAGAAATTGCATCCGAAATTAATAAAAAAGGCACAATGCCGACCTAAGTACAAGAGGACTGGTACTCTAACTTTCTATGATTTGAACCTCTCCTGTGAGTCCAGTTTTAGATTCCGATGCTTAACTTCAGGTTTACTGTATCCCTTGGACCTTCTTATTGACGATGAAACACAGAAATTGCATCCGAATTTAATACAAAAGGCACAATGCCGACTTAAGTACAAGAGGACTGAAACTCTAACTTTCTATGATTTGAACCACTGCTGTGAGACCAGTTTTAGATTCCGATGCTTTACTTCAGATTTACTGTATCCCTTGGACCTTCTTATTGACGATGAAACACACAAATTGGATCCTAAATTAATACAAAAAGCACAATGCCGACTAAAGTACAAGAGGACTAATACTCTAACATTCAATGATTTGAACCCCTCCTGTGAGTCCAGTTTTAGATTCCGGTGCTTAACTTCTGGTTTACTGTATCCCTTGGACCTTCTTATTGACGATGAAACAGAGAAATTGCATCCGAATTTAATACAAAAGGCACAATGCCGACTTAAGTACAAGAGGACTGAAAATCTAAGTTTCTATGATTTGAACCTCTGCTGTGAGTCCAGTTTTAGTTTCCGACGCTTCACTTCAGGTTTACTGTATCCCTTGGACCGTCTTATTGACGATGAAACACAGAAATTGCATCCGAATTTAATACAAAATGCACAATGCCGACTTAAGTACAAGAGGACTGAAACTCTAACTTTCTATGATTTGAACCACTGCTGTGAGACCAGTTTTAGATTCCGATGCTTAACTTCAGATTTACTGTATCCCTTGGACCTTCTTATTGACGATGAAACACACAAATTGGATCCGAATTTAATACAAAAGGCACAATGCCGACTAAAGTACAAGAGGACTAATACTCTAACTTTCTATGATTTGAACCCCTCCTGTGAGTCCAGTTTTAGATTCCGGTGCTTAACTTCTGGTTTACTGTATCCCTTGGACCATCTTATTGACGATGAAACACAGAAATTGCATCCGAATTTAATACAAAAGGCACAATGCCGACTTAAGTACAAGAGGACTGAAACTCTAACTTTCTATGATTTGAACCTCTGCTGTGAGTCCAGTTTTAGTTTCCGACGCTTCACTACAGGTTTACTGTATCCCTTGGATCGACTTATTGACGATGAAACACAGAAATTGCATCCGAATTTAATACAAAAGGCACAATGCCGACTTAAGTACAAGAGGACTGAAACTCTAACTTTCTATGATTTGAACCTCTGCTGTGAGTCTAGTTTTAGTTTCCGATGCTTCACTTCAGGTTTACTGTATCCCTTGGACATTCTTATTGACGATGAAACACAGAAATTGCATCCGAATTTAATACAAAAGGCACAATGCCGACCTAAGTACAAGAGGACGGAAACTGTAACTTTCGATGAATTGAACCTCTGCTGTGAGTTCAGTTTAAGTTTCCGGTGCTTCACTTCAGGTTTACTGTATCCCTTGGACCTTCTTATTGACAATGAAACACAGAAATTGCATCCGAATTTAATACAAAAGGCACAATGCCGACTTAAGTACAAGAGGACTGATACTCTAACTTTCTATGATTTTAACCTCTGCTGTGAGTCCAGTTTTAGTTTCCGATGCTTCACTTCAGGTTTACTGTATCTTTTGGACCTTCTTATTGACGATGAAACACAGAAATTGCATCCGATTTTAATATAAAGGGCACAATGCCGACTTAAGTACAAGAGGACTGATACTGTAACTTTCTATGATTTGAACCCCTCCTGTGAGTCCAGTTTTAGATTCCGATGCTTAACTTCAGGTTTACTGTATCCCTTGGACCTTCTTATTGACGATGAAACACAGAAATTGCAACCGAAATCAATACAAAAGGCACAATGCCGACTTAAGCACAAGGCTACTGATACTCTAACTTTCAATGATTTGAACCTCTGCTGTGAGTCCAGTTTTAGTTCAAGATGCTTCACTTCAGGTTTACTGTATCCCTTGGACCTTCTTATTGACGATGAAACACAGAAACTGCATCCGAATTTAATAAAAAAGGCACAATGCCGACTGAAGTACAAGAGGACTGATTCTCTAACTTTCTATGATTTGAACTCCTCCTTTGAGTCCAGTTTTAGTTTCCGATGCTTCACTTCAGGTTTACTATCTCCCTTGGACCTTCTTATTGACGATGAAACACAGAAATTGCATCCTAATTTAATAAAAAAGCCACAATGCCGACTTAGGTACAAGAGGACTGATACTCTAACTATCTATGATTTGAACCCCTCCTGTGAGTCCAGTTTTAGATTCCAATGCTTAACTTCTGGTTTACTGTATCCCTTGGACCTTCTTATTGACGATGAAACACAGAAATTGCATCCGAATTTAATAAAAAAGGCACAATGCCGACTTAAGTACAAGAGGACTGAAACTCTAATTTTCTATGAATTGAACCTCTGCTGTGAGTCCAGTTTTAGTTTACGATGCTTCACTTAAGGTTTACTGTATCCCTTGGACCTACTTATTGACGATGAAACACAGAAATTGCTTCCGAATTTAATACAAAAGGCACAATGCCGACTTACGTACAAGAGGACTGAAACTCTAACTTTCTATGATTTGAACCTCTGCTGTGAGTCCAGTTTTAGTTTCCGATGCTTCACGTCAGGTTTACTGTATCCCTTGGACCTTCTTATTGACGATGAAACACAGAAATTGCATCCGAATTTAATACAAAAGGCACAATGCCGACTTAAGAGCAAGAGGACTGAATCTCTAACTTTCTGTGATTTGAACCTCTGCTGTGAGTCCAGTTTTAGTTTCCGATGCTTCACTTAAGGTTTACTGTATCCCTTGGACGTTCTTATTGACGATGAAACACAGAAATTGAATCCGAATTTAATAAAAAAGGCACAATGACGACTTAAGTACAAGAGGACTGAAACTCTAACTTTCTATGATTTGAACCTCTGCTGTGAGTCCAGTTTTAGTTTCCGATGCTTCACTTTAGGTTTACTGTATCCCTGGGACATTCTTATTGACGATGAAAGACAGAAATTGCATCTGACTTTAATAAAAAAGGCACAATTACGACTTAAGTACAAGAGGACAGATACTCTAACTTTCTATGATTTGAACCCCTCCTGTGAGTCTAGTTTTAGATTCCGATGCTTAACTTATGGTTTACTGTATCCCTTGGACCTTCTTATTGACGATGAAACACAGAAATTGCATCCGAATTTAATAAAAAAGGCACAATGCCGACTTAAGTACAAGAGGACTGATACTCTAACTTTCTATGATTTGAACCCCTCCTGTGAGTCCAGTTTTAGATTCCGATGCTTAACCTCAGGTTTACTGTATCCCTTGGACCTTCTTAGTGTCGATGAAACACAGAAATTGCATCCGAATTTAATACAAAAGGCACAATGCCGACTTAAGTACAAGAGGACTGATACTCTAACTTTCGATGATTTGATCCTCTCCTGTGAGTCCAGTTTTAGATTCCGATGCTTCACTTCAGGTTTACTGTATCCCTTGGACCCTCTTATTGACGATGAAACACAGAAATTTCATCCGAATTTAATACAAAAGGCACAATGCCGACTTAAGTACAAGAGGACTGAAACTCTAACTTTCTGTGATTTGAACCTCTGCTGTGAGTCCAGTTTTATTTTCCGATGCTTCACTTCAGGTATACTGTATCCCTTGGACCTTCTTATTGACGATGAAACATAGAAATTGCATCCGAAGTTAATACAAACGGCACAATGCCGACTTAAGTAAAAGAGGACAGAAACTCTAACTTTCTATGATTTGAAACTCTGCTGTGAGTCCAGTTTTAGTTTCCGATGCTTCACTTCAGGTTTACTGTATCCCTTGGACCTTCTTATTGACGATGAAACACAGAAATTGCATCCGAAATTAATAAAAAAGGCACAATGCCGACTTAAGTACAAGAGGACTGATACTCTAACTTTCTATGATTTGAACCCCTCCTGTGAGTCTAGTTTTAGATTCCGATGCTTAACTTCAGGTTTACTGTATCCCTTGGACCTTCTTATTGACGATGAAACACAGAAATTGCATCCGAATTTAATACAAAAGGCACAATGCCGACTTAAGTACAAGAGGACTGAAACTCTAACTTTCTATGATTAGAACCTCTGCTGTGAGTCCAGTTTTAGTTTCCGATGCTTCACTTCAGGTTTACTGTATCCCTTTTACCTTCTTACTGACGATGAAACACAGAAATGGCATCCCAATTTTATAAGAAAGGCACAATGCCGAATTAAGTACAAGAGGACTGATACTCTAACTTTCTATGATTTGAACCACTCCTGTGAGTCCAGTTTTAGATTCCGATGCTTAACTTCTGGTTTACTGTATCCCTTGGACCTTCTTATTGACGATGAAACACAAAAATTGCATCCGAATTTAATAGAGAAGGCACAATGCCGACTTAAGTACAAGAGGACTGATACTCTAACTTTCTATGATTTGAACCTCACCTGTGAGTCCAGTTTTAGATTCCGATGCTTCACTTCGGGTTTACTGTATCCCTTGGACCCTCTTATTGACGATGAAACACAGAAATTGCATCCGAATTTAATACAAAAGGCACAATGCCGACTTAAGAGCAAGAGGACTGAAACTCTAACTTTCTATGATTTGAACCTCTGCTGTGAGTCCAGTTTTAGTTTCCGATGCTTCACTTAAGGTTTACTGTATCCCTTGGACGTTCGTATTGACGATGAAACACAGAAATTGTATCCGAATTTTATAAAAAAGGCACAATGACGACTTAAGTACAAGAGGACTGAAACTCTAACTTTCTATGATTTGAACCTCTGCTGTGAGTCCAGTTTTAGTTTCCGATGCTTCACTTTAGGTTTACTGTATACCTGGGACCTTCTTATTGACGATGAAACACAGAAATTGCATCTGACTTTAATAAAAAAGGAACAATTACGACTTAAGTACAAGAGGACAGATACTCTAACTTTCTATGATTTGAACCCCTCCTGTGAGTCCAGTTTCAGATTCCGATGCTTAACTTATGTTTTGCTGTATCCCTTGGACCTTCTTATTGACGATGAAACACAGAAATTGCATCCGAATTTAATAAAAAAGGCACAATGCCGACTTAAGAACAAGAGGACTGATACTCTAACTTTCTTTGATTTGAACCCCTCCTGTGAGTCCAGTTTTAGATTCCGATGCTTAACTTCAGGTTTACTGTATCCCTTGGGCCTTCTTAGTGTCGATGAAACACAGAAATTGCATACGAATTTAATACAAAAGGCACAATGCCGACTTAAGTACAAGAGGACTGATACTCTAACTTTCGATGATTTGATCGTCTCCTGTGAGTCCAGTTTTAGATTCCGATGCTTCACTTCAGGTTTACTGTATCCCTTGGACCCTCTTATTGACGATGAAACACAGAAATTTCATCCGAATTTAATACAAAAGTCACAATGCCGACTTAAGTACAACAGGACTGAAACTCTAACTTTCTGTGATTTGAACCTCTGCGGTGAGTCCAGTTTTAGTTTCCGGTGCTTCACTTCAGGTATACTGTATCCCTTGGACCTTCTTATTGACGATGAAACATAGAAATTGCATCCGAAGTTAATACAAAAGGCACAATGCCGACTTAAGTACAAGAGGACAGAAACTCTAACTTTCTATGATTTGAAACTCTGCTGTGAGTCCAGTTTTAGTTTCCGATGCTTCACTTCAGGTTTACTGTATCCCTTGGACCTTCTTATTGACGATGAAACACAGAAATGGCATCCGAATTTAATAAGAAAGGCACAATGCCGACTTAAGTACAAGAGGACTGATACTCTAACTTTCTACGATTTGAACCACTCCTGTGAGTCCAGTTTTAGATTCCGATGCTTAACTTCTGGTTTACTGTATCCCTTGGACCTTCTTATTGACGATGAAACACAAAAATTGCATCCGAATTTAATAGAGAAGGCACATTGCCGACTTAAGTACAAGAGGACTGATACTCTAACTTTCTATGATTTGAACCTCTCCAGTGAGTCCAGTTTTAGATTCCGATGCTTCACTTCGGGTTTACTGTATCCCTTGGACCCTCTTATTGACGATGAAACACAGAAATTGCATCCGAATTTAATACAAAAGGCACAATACCGACTTAAGAGCAAGAGGACTGAATCTCTAACTTTCTATGCTTTGAACCTCTGCTGTGAGTCCAGTTTTAGTTTCCGATGCTTCACTTAAGGTTTACTGTATCCCTTGGACGTTCTTATTGACGATGAAACACAGAAATTGTAACCGAATTTAATAAAAAAGGCACAATGACGACTTAAGTACAAGAGGACTGAAACTCTAATTTTCTATGATTTGAACTTCTGCTGTGAGTCCAGTTTTAGTTTCCGATGCTTCACTTTAGGTTTACTGTATCCCTGGGACCTTCTTATTGACGATGAAAGACAGAAATTGCATCTGACTTTAATAAAAAAGGCACAATTACGACTGAAGTACAAGAGGACAGATACTCTAACTTTCTATGATTTGAACCCCTCCTCTGAGTCCAGTTTTAGATTCCGATGCTTAACTTATGTTTTGCAGTATCCCTTGGACCTTCTTATTGACGATGAAACACAGAAATTGCATCCGAATTTAATGCAAAAGGCACAATGCTGACTTAAGTACAAGAGGACTGATACTCAAACTTTCTATGATTTGAACCCCTCCTGTGAGTCCAGTTTTAGATTCCGATGCTTAACTTCAGGTTTACTGTATCCCTTGGACCTTCTTAGTGTCGATGAAACACAGAAATTGCATCCGAATTTAATACAAAAGGCACAATGCCGACTTAAGTACAAGAGGACTGAAACTCTAACTTTCTGTGATTTGAACCTCTGCTGTGAGTCTAGTTTTAGTTTCCGATGCTTCACTTCAGGTATACTGTATCCCTTGGACCTTCTTATTGACGATGAAACATAGAAATTGCATCCGAAGTTAATACAAAAGGCACAATGCCGACTTAAGTAGAAGAGGACAGAAACTCTAACTTTCTATGATTTGAAACTCTGGTGTGAGTCCAGTTTTAGTTTCCGATGCTTTACTTCAGGTTTACTGTTTCCCTTGGACCTTCTTATTGACGATGAAACACAGAAATTGCATCCGAAATTAATAAAAAAGGCACAATGCCGACTTAATTACAAGAGGACTGATACTCTAACTTTCTATGATTTGAACCCCTCCTGTGAGTTTAGTTTTAGATTCCGATGCTTAACTTCAGGTTTACTGTATCCCTTGGACCTTCTTATTGACGATGAAACACAGAAATTGCATCCGAATTTAATACAAAAGGCACAATGCCGACTTAAGTACAAGAGGACTGAAACTCTAACTTTCTACGATTTGAACCTCTGCTGTGAGACCAGTTTTAGTTTCCGATGCTTAACTTCAGGTTTACTGTATCCCATGGACTTTCTTATAGACGATGAAACACAGAAATTGCATCCGAATTTAATACAAAAGGCACAATGCCGACTTAAATACAAGAGGTCTGATACTCTAACTTTCTATGATTTGAGCCCCTCCTGTGAGTCCAGTTTTAGATTCCGATGCTTAACTTCTGGTTTTACTGTATCCCTTGGACCTACTTATTGACGATGAAACACAGAAATTGCATCCGAATTTAATACAATAGGCACAATGGGGACTTAAGTACAGGAGTACTGAAACTCTAACTTTCTATGATTTGAACCTCTGCTGTGAGTCCAGTTTTAGTTTCCGATGCTTCACTTCAGGTTTACTGTATTCCTTGGACCATCTTATTGACCATGAAACACAGAAATTGCATCCGAATTTAATACAAAAGGCACAATGCCGACTTAAGTACAACAGGACTGAAACTCTAACTTTCTATGATTTGAACCTCTGCTGTGAGTCCAGTTTTAGTTTCCGATGCTTCACTTTAGGTTTACTGTATCCCTTGGACCTTCTTATTGACGATGAAACACAGAAATTGCATCCGAATTTAATACAAAAGGCACAATGCCGGCTTAAGTACAAGAGGACTGAAACTCTAACTTTCTATGATTTGAACCTCTGCTGTGAGTCCAGTTTTAGTTTCCGAAGCTTCACCTCAGGTTTACTGTATCCCTTGGACCTTCTTATTGTTGATGAAACACAGAAATCGCTTCCGAATTTAATACAAAATGCACAATGCCGACTTACGTACAAGAGGACTGAAACTCTAACTTTCTATGTTTTGAACCTCTGCTGTGAGTCCAGTTTTAGTTTCCGATGCTTCACTTGAGGTTTACTGCATCCCTTGGACCTTCTTATTGACGATGAAACTGAGAAATTGCATCCGAATTTAATACAAAGGACACAATGCCGACTTATGTACAAGAGGACTGAAACTCTAACTTTCTATGATTTGAACCTCTGCTGTGAGTCCAGTTTTAGTTTCCGATGCTTCACTTCACATTTACTGTATCCCTGGGACCTTCTTATTGACGATGAAACACAGAAATTGCATCCGAATTTAATAAAAGACGCACAATGCCGACTTAAGTACAAGAGGACTGATACTCTAACTTTCTATGATTTGATCCCCTCCTGTGAGTCCAGTTGTCGATTCCGATGCTTAACTTCTGGTTTACTGTATCCCTTGGACCTTCTTATTGGCGATGAAACACAGAAATTGCATCCGAATTTAATACAAAAGGCACAATGCCGACATAAGTACAAGAGTACTGAAACTCTAACTTTCTATGATTTGAACCTCTGCTGTGAGTCCAGTTTTAGTTTCCGATGCTTCACTTCAGGTTTACTGTATTCCTTGGACCTTCTTATTGACGATGAAACACAGAAATTGCATCCGAATTTAATACAAAAGGCACAATGCCGACTTAAGTACAAGAGGACTGAAACTCTAACTTTCTATGATTTGAACCTCTGCTGTGAGTCCAGTTTTAGTCTCCGATACTTCACTTCAGGTTTACTGTATCCCTTGGAGCTTCTTATTGACGATGAAACACAGAACTTGCATCCGAATTTAATGCAAAAGGCACAATGCCGACTTAAGTAAAAGAGGAATGATACCCTAACTTTCTATGTTTTGAACCTCTCCTGTGAGTCCAGTTTTAGATTCCGATGCTTCACTTAAGGTTTACTGTATCCCTTGGACCTTCTTATTGACAATGAAACACAGAAATTGCATCCCAATTTAATAAAAACGACACAATGACGACTTAAGTACAAGAGGACTGATACTCTAACTTTCTATGATTTGAACCCCTCCTGTGAGTCCAGTTATAGTTTTCCGATGCTTCACTTAAGGTTTACTGTATCCCTTGGACCTTCTTATTGACGAAGAGACACAGAAATTCCATCCGAATTTAATAAAAAAGGCACAATGCCGACTTGAGTACAAGAGGACTGATACTCTAACTTTCTATGATTTGAACCCCTCCTGTGAGTCCAGTTTTAGATTCCGATGCTTAACTTCAGGTTTACTGTATCCCTTGGACCTTCTTATTGACGATGAAACACAGAAATTGCTTCCGAATTTAATACAAAATGCACAATGCCGACTTAAGTACAAGAGGACTGATACTCTAACATTCTATGATTTGAACCCCTCCTGTTGAGTCCAGTTTTAGATTCCGATGCTTAACTTCAGGTTTACTGTATCCCTTGGACCTTCTTATTGACGATGAAACACAGATATTGCATCCGAATTAAATAAAAACCGCACAATGCCGACTTAAGTACAAGAGGACTGATACTCTAACTTTCTATGATTTGATCCCCTCCTGTGAGTCCACTTTTAGATTCCGATGCTTAACTTCAAGTTTACTGTATCCCTTGGACCTTCTTATTGACGATGAAACACAGAAATTGCATCCGAATTTAATACAAAAGGCACAATGCCGACTTAAGTACAAGAGGACTGATACTCTAACTTTCTATGATTTGAACCTCTCCTGTGAGTCCAGTTTTAGATTCCGATGCTTCACTTCAGGTTTACTGTATCCCTTGGACCCTCTTATTGACGATGAATCACAGAAATTGCATCCGAATTTAATACAAAAGGCACAATGCCGACTTAAGTACAAGAGGACTGAAACTCTAACTTTCTATGATTTGAACCTCTGCTGTGAGCCCAATTTTAGTTTCCGATGCTTCATTTCACGATTACTGTATCCCTTGGACCTTCTTATTGACGATGAAACACAAAAATTGCATCCGAATTTAATACAAAAGGCACAATGCCGACTTAAGTACAAGAGGACTGATACTCTAACATTCTATGATATGAACCCCTCCTGTTGAGTCCAGTTTTAGATTCCGATGCTTAACTTCAGGTTTACTGTATCCCTTGGACCTTCTTATTGTCGATGAAACACAGAAATTGCATCCGAATTTAATAAAAGACGCAAAATGCCGACTTAAGTACAAGAGGACTGATACTCTAACTTTCTATGATTTGTTCCCCTCCTGTGAGTCCAGTTGTAGATTCCGATGCTTAACTTCTGGTTTACTGTGTCCCTTGGACCTTCTTATTGGCGATGAAACACAGAAATTGCATCCGAATTTAATACAAAAGGCACAATGTCGACTTCAGTACAAGAGTACTGAAACTCTAACTTTCTATGATTTGAACCTCTGCTGTGAGTCCAGTTTTAGTTTCCGATGCTTCACTTCAGGTTTACTGTATTCCTTGGACCTTCTTATTGACGATGAAACATAGAAATTGCATCCGAATTTAATACAAAAGGCACAATGCCGACTTAAGTACAAGAGGACTGATACCCTAACTTTCTATGTTTTGAACCTCTCCTGTGAGTCCAGTTTTAGATTCCGATGCTTCACTTCGGGTTTCCTGTATCCCTTGGACCCTCTTATTGACGATGAAACACAGAAATTGCATCCGAATTTAATACAAAAGGCACAATGCCGACTTAAGTACACGAGGTCTGATACTCTAACTTTCTATGATTTGATCCTCTGCTGTGAGTCCAGTTTTAGTTTCCGATGCTTCACTTCAGGTTTACTGTATCCCTTGGACCTTCTTAATGATGATGAAACACAGAAATTGCATCCGAATTTAGTAAAAAAGGCACAATGCCGACTTAAGTACAAGAGGACTGATACTCTAACTTTCTATGATTTGAACCCCTCCTGTGAGTCCAGTTTTAGATTCCGATGCTTAACTTCAGGTTTACTGTATCCCTTGGACCTTCTTATTGACGATGAAACACAGAAATTGCATCCCAATTTAATAAAAACGACACAATGACGACTTAAGTACAAGAGGACTGATACTCTAACTTTCTATGATTTGAACCCCTCCTGTGAGTCCAGTTATAGTTTTCCGATGCTTCACTTAAGGTTTACTGTATCCCTTGGACCTTCTTATTGACGAAGAGACACAGAAATTCCATCCGAATTTAATAAAAAAGGCACAATGCCGACTTGAGTACAAGAGGACAGATACTCTAACTTTCTATGATTTGAACCCCTCCTGTGAGTCCTGTTTTAGATTCCGATGCTTAACTTCAGGTTTACTGTATCCCTTGGACCTTCTTATTGACGATGAAACACAGAAATTGCTTCCGAATTTAATACAAAAGGCACAATGCCGACTTAAGTAAAAGAGGACTGATACCCTAACTTTCTATGTTTTGAACCTCTCCTGTGAGTCCAGTTTTAGATTCCGATGCTTCACTTCGGGTTTCCTGTATCCCTTGGACCCTCTTATTGACGATGAAGCACAGAAATTGCATCCGAATTTAACACAAAAGGCACAATGCCGACTTAAGTACACGAGGTCTGATACTCTAACTTTCTATGATTTGATCCTCTGCTGTGAGTCCAGTTTTAGTTTCCGATGCTTCACTTCACATTTACTGTATCCCTGGGACTTTCTTATTGACGATGAAACACAGAAATTGCATCCGAAATTAATAAAAAAGGCACAATGCCGACTTAAGTACGAGAGGACTGATACTCTAACATTCTATGATTTGAACCCCTCCTGTTGAGTCCAGTTTTAGATTCCGATGCTTAACTTCAGGTTTACTGTATCCCTTGGACCTTCTTATTGACGATGGAACACAGATATTGCATCCGAATTTAATAAAAACCGCACAATGCCGACTTAAGTAGAAGAGGACAGAAACTCTAACTTTCTATGATTTGAAACTCTGGTGTGAGTCCAGTATTAGTTTCCGGTGCTTCACTTCAGGTTTACTGTTTCCCTTGGACCTTCTTATTGACGATGAAACACAGAAATTGCATCCGAAATTAATAAAAAAGGCACAATGCCGACTTAAGTACAAGAGGACTGATACTCTAACTTTCTATGATTTGAACAACTCCTGTGAGTCTAGTTTTAGATTCCGATGCTTAACTTCAGGTTTACTGTATCCCTTGGACCTTCTTATTGACGATGAAACACAGAAATTGCATCCGAATTTAATACAAAAGGCACAATGCCGACTTAAGTACAAGAGGACTGAAACTCTAACTTTCTACGATTTGAACCTCTGCTGTGAGACCAGTTCTAGTTTCCGATGCTTAACTTCAGGTTTACTGTATCCCATGGACTTTCTTATAGACGATGAAACACAGAAATTGCATCCGAATTTAATACAAAAGGCACAATGCCGACTTAAATACAAGAGGTCTGATACTCTAACTTTCTATGATTTGAGCCCCTCCTGTGAGTCCAGTTTTAGATTCCGATGCTTAACTTCTGGTTTTACTGTATCCCTTGGACCTACTTATTGACGATGAAACACAGAAATTGCATCCGAATTTAATACAATAGGCACAATGGGGACTTAAGTACAGGAGTACTGAAACTCTAACTTTCTATGATTTGAACCCCTCCTGTGAGTCCAGTTTTAGATTCCGATGCTTAACTTCAGGTTTACTGTATCCCTTGGACCTTCTTATTGACGATGAAACACAGAAATTGCTTCCGAATTTAATACAAAATGCACAATGCCGACTTAAGTACAAGAGGACTGATACTCTAACATTCTATGATTTGAACCCCTCCTGTTGAGTCCAGTTTTAGATTCCGATGCTTAACTTCAGGTTTACTGTATCCCTTGGACCTTCTTATTGACGATGAAACACAGATATTGCATCCGAATTAAATAAAAACCGCACAATGCCGACTTAAGTACAAGAGGACTGATACTCTAAATTTCTATGATTTGAACCCCTCCTGTGAGTCCAGTTATAGTTTTCCGATGCTTCACTTAAGGTTTACTGTATCCCTTGGACCTTCTTATTGACGAAGAGACACAGAAATTCCATCCGAATTTAATAAAAAAGGCACAATGCCGACTTGAGTACAAGAGGACTGATACTCTAACTTTCTATAATTTGAACCCCTCCTGTGAGTCCAGTTTTAGATTCCGATGCTTAACTTCAGGTTTACTGTATCCCTTGGACCTTCTTATTGACGATGAAACACAGAAATTGCTTCCGAATTTAATACAAAATGCACAATGCCGACTTAAGTACAAGAGGACTGATACTCTAACATTCTATGATTTGAACCCCTCCTGTTGAGTCCAGTTTTAGATTCCGATGCTTAACTTCAGGTTTACTGTATCCCCTGGACCTTCTTATTGACGATGAAACACAGATATTGCATCCGAATTAAATAAAAACCGCACAATGCCGACTTAAGTACAAGAGGACTGATACTCTAACTTTCTATGATTTGATCCCCTCCTGTGAGTCCACTTTTAGATTCCGATGCTTAACTTCAGGTTTACTGTATCCCTTGGACCTTCTTATTGACGATGAAACACAGAAATTGCATCCGAATTTAATACAAAAGGCACAATGCCGACTTAAGTACAAGAGGACTGATACTCTAACTTTCTATGATTTGAACCTCTCCTGTGAGTCCAGTTTTAGATTCCGATGCTTCACTTCAGGTTTACTGTATCCCTTGGACCCTCTTATTGACGATGAATCACAGAAATTGCATCCGAATTTAATACAAAAGGCACAATGCCGACTTAAGTACAAGAGGACTGAAACTCTAACTTTCTATGATTTGAACCTCTGCTGTGAGCCCAATTTTAGTTTCCGATGCTTCATTTCACGATTACTGTATCCCTTGGACCTTCTTATTGACGATGAAACACAAAAATTGCATCCGAATTTAATACAAAAGGCACAATGCCGACTTAAGTACAAGAGGACTGATACTCTAACATTCTATGATATGAACCCCTCCTGTTGAGTCCAGTTTTAGATTCCGATGCTTAACTTCAGGTTTACTGTATCCCTTGGACCTTCTTATTGTCGATGAAACACAGAAATTGCATCCGAATTTAATAAAAGACGCACAATGCCGACTTAAGTACAAGAGGACTGATACTCTAACGTTCTATGATTTGTTCCCCTCCTGTGAGTCCAGTTGTAGATTCCGATGCTTAACTTCTGGTTTACTGTGTCCCTTGGACCTTCTTATTGGCGATGAAACACAGAAATTGCATCCGAATTTAATACAAAAGGCACAATGCCGACATAAGTACAAGAGTACTGAAACTCTAACTTTCTATGATTTGAACCTCTGCTGTGAGTCCAGTTTTAGTTTCCGATGCTTCACTTCAGGTTTACTGTATTCCTTGGACCTTCTTATTGACGATGAAACATAGAAATTGCATCCGAATTTAATACAAAAGGCACAATGCCGACTTAAGTACTAGAGGACTGAAACTCTAACTTTCTATGATTTGAACCTCTGCTGTGAGTCCAGTTTTAGTCTCCGCTGCTTCACTTCAGGTTTACTGTATCCCTTGGACCTTCTTATTGACGATGAAACACAGAAATTGCATCCGAATTTAATACAAAAGGCACAATGCCGACTTAAGTAAAAGAGGACTGATACCCTAACTTTCTATGTTTTGAACCTCTCCTGTGAGTCCAGTTTTAGATTCCGATGCTTCACTTCGGGTTTCCTGTATCCCTTGGACCCTCTTATTGACGATGAAACACAGAAATTGCATCCGAATTTAATACAAAAGGCACAATGCCGACTTAAGTACACGAGGTCTGATACTCTAACTTTCTATGATTTGATCCTCTGCTGTGAGTCCAGTTTTAGTTTCCGATGCTTCACTTCAGGTTTACTGTATCCCTTGGACCTTCTTATTGATGATGAAACACAGAAATTGCATCCGAATTTAGTAAAAAAGGCACAATGCCGACTTAAGTACAAGAGGACTGATACTCTAACTTTCTATGATTTGAACCCCTCCTGTGAGTCCAGTTTTAGATTCCGATGCTTAACTTCAGGTTTACTGTATCCCTTGGACCTTCTTATTGACGATGAAACACAGAAATTGCATCCCAATTTAATAAAAACGACACAATGACGACTTAAGTACAAGAGGACTGATACTCTAACTTTCTATGATTTGAACCACTCCTGTGAGTCCAGTTATAGTTTTCCGATGCTTCACTTAAGGTTTACTGTATCCCTTGGACCTTCTTATTGACGAAGAGACACAGAAATTCCATCCGAATTTAATAAAAAAGGCACAATGCCGACTTGAGTACAAGAGGACTGATACTCTAACTTTCTATGATTTGAACCCCTCCTGTGAGTCCAGTTTTAGATTCCGATGCTTAACTTCAGGTTTACTGTATCCCTTGGACCTTCTTATTGACGATGAAACACAGAAATTGCTTCCGAATTTAATACAAAAGGCACAATGCCGACTTAAGTAAAAGAGGACTGATACCCTAACTTTCTATGTTTTGAACCTCTCCTGTGAGTCCAGTTTTAGATTCCGATGCTTCACTTCGGGTTTCCTGTATCCCTTGGACCCTCTTATTGACGATGAAACACAGAAATTGCATCCGAATTTAATACAAAAGGCACAATGCCGACTTAAGTACACGAGGTCTGATACTCTAACTTTCTATGATTTGATCCTCTGCTGTGAGTCCAGTTTTAGTTTCCGATGCTTCACTTCACATTTACTGTATCCCTGGGACTTTCTTATTGACGATGAAACACAGAAATTGCATCCGAAATTAATAAAAAAGGCACAATGCCGACTTAAGTACAAGAGGACTGATACTCTAACATTCTATGATTTGAACCCCTCCTGTTGAGTCCAGTTTTAGATTCCGATGCTTAACTTCAGGTTTACTGTATCCCTTGGACCTTCTTATTGACGATGGAACACAGATATTGCATCCGAATTTAATAAAAACCGCACAATGCCGACTTAAGTACAAGAGGACTGATACTCTAACTTTCTATGATTTGATCCCCTCCTGTGAGTCCACTTTTAGATTCCGATGCTTAACTTCAGGTTTACTGTATCCCTTGGACCTTCTTATTGACGATGAAACACAGAAATTGCATCCGAATTTAATACAAAAGGCACAATGCCGACTTAAGTACAAGAGGACTGAAACTCTAACTTTCTGTGATTTGAACCTCTGCTGTGAGTCCAGTTTTAGTTTCCGATGCTTCACTTCAGGTATACTGTATCCCTTGGACCTTCTTATTGACGATGAAACATAGAAATTGCATCCGAAGTTAATACAAAAGGCACAATGCTGACTTAAGTAGAAGAGGACAGAAACTCTAACTTTCTATGATTTGAAACTCTGGTGTGAGTCCAGTATTAGTTTCCGGTGCTTCACTTCAGGTTTACTGTTTCCCTTGGACCTTCTTATTGACGATGAAACACAGAAATTGCATCCGAAATTAATAAAAAAGGCACAATGCCGACTTAAGTACAAGAGGACTGATACTCTAACTTTCTATGATTTGAACCCCTCCTGTGAGTCTAGTTTTAGATTCCGATGCTTAACTTCAGGTTTACTGTATCCCTTGGACCTTCTTATTGACGATGAAACACAGAAATTGCATCCGAATTTAATACAAGAGGCACAATGCCGACTTAAGTACAAGAGGACTGAAACTCTAACTTTCTACGATTTGAACCTCTGCTGTGAGACCAGTTTTAGTTTCCGATGCTTAACTTCAGGTTTACTGTATCCCATGGACTTTCTTATAGACGATGAAACACAGAAATTGCATCCGAATTTAATACAAAAGGCACAATGCCGACTTAAATACAAGAGGTCTGATACTCTAACTTTCTATGATTTGAGCCCCTCCTGTGAGTCCAGTTTTAGATTCCGATGCTTAACTTCTGGTTTTACTGTATCCCTTGGACCTACTTATTGACGATGAAACACAGGAATTGCATCCGAATTTAATACAATAGGCACAATGGGGACTTAAGTACAGGAGTACTGAAACTCTAACTTTCTATGATTTGAACCTCTGCTGTGAGTCCAGTTTTAGTTTCCGATGCTTCACTTCAGGTTTACTGTATTCCTTGGACCATCTTATTGACGATGAAACACAGAAATTGCATCCGAATTTAATACAAAAGGCACAATGCCGACTTAAGTACAACAGGACTGAAACTCTAACTTTCTATGATTTGAACCTCTGCTGTGAGTCCAGTTTTAGTTTCCGATGCTTCACTTTAGGTTTACTGTATCCCTTGGACCTTCTTATTGACGATGAAACACAGAAATTGCATCCGAATTTAATACAAAAGGCACAATGCCGGCTTAAGTACAAGAGGAATGAAACTCTAACTTTATATGATTTGAACCTCTGCTGTGAGTCCAGTTTTAGTTTCCGAAGCTTCACTTCACATTTACTGTATCCCTGGGACCTTCTTATTGACGATGAAACACAGAAATTGCATCCGAATTTAATAAAAAAGGCACAATGCCCACTTAAGTACAAGAGGACTGATACTCTAACATTCTATGATTTGAACCCCTCCTGTTGAGTCCAGTTTTAGATTCCGATGCTTAACTTCAGGTTTACTGTATTCCTTGGACCTTCTTATTGACGATGAAACACAGAAATTGCATCCGAATTTAATACAAAAGGCACAATGCCGACTTAAGTACAAGAGGACTGAAACTCTAACTTTCTATGATTTGAACCTCTGCTGTGAGTCCAGTTTTAGTCTCCGATGCTTCACTTCAGGTTTACTGTATCCCTTGGACCTTCTTATTGACGATGAAACACAGAAATTGCATCCGAATTTAATACAAAAGGCACAATGCCGACTTAAGTAAAAGAGGACTGATACCCTAACTTTCTATGTTTTGAACCTCTCCTGTGAGTCCAGTTTTAGATTCCGATGCTTCACTTCGGGTTTCCTGTATCCCTTGGACCCTCTTATTGACGATGAAACACAGAAATTGCATCCGAATTTAATACAAAAGGCACAATGCCGACTTAAGTACACCAGGTCTGATACTCTAACTTTCTATGATTTGATCCTCTGCTGTGAGTCCAGTTTTAGTTTCCGATGCTTCACTTCAGGTTTACTGTATCCCTTGGACCTTCTTATTGATGATGAAACACAGAAATTACATCCGAATTTAGTAAAAAAGTCACAATGCCGACTTAAGTACAAGTGGACTGATACTCTATTTTTCTATGATTTGAACCCCTCCTGTGAGTCCAGTTTTAGATTCCGATGCTTAACTTCAGGTTTACTGTATCCCTTGGACCTTCTTATTGACGATGAATCACAGAAATTGCATCCCAATTTAATAAAAACGACACAATGACGACTTAAGTACAAGAGGACTGATACTCTAACTTTCTATGATTTGAACCCCTCCTGTGAGTCCAGTTATAGTTTTCCGATGCTTCACTTAAGGTTTACTGTATCCCTTGGACCTGCTTATTGAGAAGCACACAGAAATTCCATCCGAATTTAATAAAAAAGGCACAATGCCGACTTGAGTACAAGAGGACTGATACTCTAACTTTCTATGATTTGAACCCCTCCTGTGAGTCCAGTTTTAGATTCCGATGCTTAACTTCAGGTTTACTGTATCCCTTGGACCTTCTTATTGATGATGAAACACAGAAATTGCTTCCGAATTTAATACAAAATGCACAATGCCGACTTAAGTACAAGAGGACTGATACTCTAACTTTCTATGATTTGAACCTCTCCTGTGAGTCCAGTTTTAGTTTCCGATGCTTCACTTAAGGTTTACTGTTTCCCTTGGACCTTCTTATTGACGATGAAACACAGAAATTGTATCCGAAATTAATACAAAAGGCACAATGCCGACTTAAATACAAGAGGACTGAAACTCTAACTTTCTATGATTTGAACCTCTGCTGTGAGTCCACTTTTAGTTTCCGATGCTTCACTTCACATTTACTGTATCCCTGGGACTTTCTTATTGACGATGAAACACAGAAATTGCATCCGAAATTAATAAATAAGGCACAATGCCGACTTAAGTACAAGAGGACTGATACTCTAACATTCTATGATTTGAACCCCTCCTGTTGAGTCCAGTTTTAGATTCCGATGCTTAACTTCAGGTTTACTGTATCCCTTGAACCTTCTTATTGACGATGAAACACAGATATTGCATCCGAATTTAATAAAAACCGCACAATGCCGACTTAAGTACAAGAGGACTGATACTCTAACTTTCTATGATTTGATCCCCTCCTGTGAGTCCACTTTTAGATTCCGATGCTTAACTTCAGGTTTACTGTATCCCTTGGACCTTCTTATTGATGATGAAACACAGAAATTGCATCCGAATTTAATACAAAAGGCACAATGCCGACTTAAGTACAAGAGGACTGATACTCTAACTTTCTATGATTTGAACCTCTCCTGTGAGTCCAGTTTTAGATTCCGATGCTTCACTTCAGGTTTACTGTATCCCTTGGACCCTCTTATTGACGATGAATCACAGAAATTGCATCCGAATTTAATACAAAAGGCACAATGCCGACTTAAGCACAAGAGGACTGAAACTCTAACTTTCTATGATTTGAACCTCTGCTGTGAGCCCAATTTTAGTTTCCGATGCTTCATTTCACGATTACTATATCCCTTGGACCTTCTTATTGACGATGAAACACAAAAATTGCATCCGAATTTAATACAAAAGGCACAATGCCGACTTAAGTACAAGAGGACTGATACTCTAACATTCTATGATATGAACCCCTCCTGTTGAGTCCAGTTTTAGATTCCGATGCTTCACTTCAGGTTTACTGTATCCCTTGGACCTTCTTATTGTCGATGAAACACAGAAATTGCATCCGAATATAATAAAAGACGCACAATGCCGACTTAAGTACAAGAGGACTGATACTCTAACTTTCTATGATTTGATCCCCTCCTGTGAGTCCAGTTGTAGATTCCGATGCTTAACTTCTGGTTTACTGTGTCCCTTGGACCTTCTTATTGGCGATGAAACACAGAAATTGCATCCGAATTTAATACAAAAGGCACAATGCCGACTTAAGTACACGAGGTCTGATACTCTAACTTTCTATGATTTGATCCTCTGCTGTGAGTCCAGTTATTAGTTTCCGATGCTTCACTTCAGGTTTACAATATTCCTTGGACCTTCTTATTGACGATGAAACACAGAAATTGCATCCGAATTTAATACAAAAGGCACAATGCCGACTTAAGTACACGAGGTCTGATACTCTAACTTTCTATGATTTGATCCTCTGCTGTGAGTCCAGTTTTAGTTTCCGATGCTTCACTTCAGGTTTACTGTATCCCTTGGACCTTCTTATTGATGATGAAACACAGAAATTGCATCCGAATTTAGTAAAAAAGGCACAATGCCGACTTAAGTACAAGAGGACTGATACTCTAACTTTCTATGATTTGAACCCCCCCTGTGAGTCCAGTTTTAGATTCCGATGCTTAACTTCAGGTTTACTGTATCCCTTGGACCTTCTTATTGACGATGAAACACAGAAATTGCATCCCAATTTAATAAAAACGACACAATGACGACTTAAGTACAAGAGGACTGATACTCTAACTTTCTATGATTTGAACCCCTATTGTGAGTCCAGTTATAGTTTTCCGATGCTTCACTTAAGGTTTACTGTATCCCTTGGACCTTCTTATTGACGATGGAACACAGATATTGCATCCGAATTTAATAAAAACCGCACAATGCCGACTTAAGTACAAGAGGACTGATACTCTAACTTTCTATGATTTGATCCCCTCCTGTGAGTCCACTTTTAGATTCCGATGCTTAACTTCAGGTTTACTGTATCCCTTGGACCTTCTTATTGACGATGAAACACAGAAATTGCATCCGAATTTAATACAAAAGGCACAATGCCGACTTAAGTACAAGAGGACTGAAACTCTAACTTTCTGTGATTTGAACCTCTGCTGTGAGTCCAGTTTTAGTTTCCGATGCTTCACTTCAGGTATACTGTATCCCTTGGACCTTCTTATTGATGATGAAACACAGAAATTGCATCCGAATTTAATACAAAAGGCACAATGCCGACTTAAGTACACGAGGTCTGATACTCTAACTTTCTATGATTTGATCCTCTGCTGTGAGTCCAGTTTTAGTTTCCGATGCTTCACTTCACATTTACTGTATCCCTGGGACTTTCTTATTGACGATGAAACACAGAAATTGCATCCGAAATTAATAAAAAAGGCACAATGCCGACTTAAGTACAAGAGGACTGATACTCTAACATTCTATGATTTGAACCCCTCCTGTTGAGTCCAGTTTTAGATTCCGATGCTTAACTTCAGGTTTACTGTATCCCTTGGACCTTCTTATTGACGATGGAACACAGATATTGCATCCGAATTTAATAAAAACCGCACAATGCCGACTTAAGTACAAGAGGACTGATACTCTAACTTTCTATGATTTGATCCCCTCCTGTGAGTCCACTTTTAGATTCCGATGCTTAACTTCAGGTTTACTGTATCCCTTGGACCTTCTTATTGACGATGAAACACAGAAATTGCATCCGAATTTAATACAAAAGGCACAATGCCGACTTAAGTACAAGAGGACTGAAACTCTAACTTTCTGTGATTTGAACCTCTGCTGTGAGTCCAGTTTTAGTTTCCGATGCTTCACTTCAGGTATACTGTATCCCTTGGACCTTCTTATTGACGATGAAACATAGAAATTGCATCCGAAGTTAATACAAAAGGCACAATGCCGACTTAAGTAGAAGAGGACAGAAACTCTAACTTTCTATGATTTGAAACTCTGGTGTGAGTCCAGTATTAGTTTCCGGTGCTTCACTTCAGGTTTACTGTTTCCCTTGGACCTTCTTATTGACGATGAAACACAGAAATTGCATCCGAAATTAATAAAAAAGGCACAATGCCGACTTAAGTACAAGAGGACTGATACTCTAACTTTCTATGATTTGAACCCCTCCTGTGAGTCTAGTTTTAGATTCCGATGCTTAACTTCAGGTTTACTGTATCCCTTGGACCTTCTTATTGACGATGAAACACAGAAATTGCATCCGAATTTAATACAAGAGGCACAATGCCGACTTAAGTACAAGAGGACTGAAACTCTAACTTTCTACGATTTGAACCTCTGCTGTGAGACCAGTTTTAGTTTCCGATGCTTAACTTCAGGTTTACTGTATCCCATGGACTTTCTTATAGACGATGAAACACAGAAATTGCATCCGAATTTAATACAAAAGGCACAATGCCGACTTAAATACAAGAGGTCTGATACTCTAACTTTCTATGATTTGAGCCCCTCCTGTGAGTCCAGTTTTAGATTCCGATGCTTAACTTCTGGTTTTACTGTATCCCTTGGACCTACTTATTGACGATGAAACACAGAAATTGCATCCGAATTTAATACAATAGGCACAATGGGGACTTAAGTACAGGAGTACTGAAACTCTAACTTTCTATGATTTGAACCTCTGCTGTGAGTCCAGTTTTAGTTTCCGATGCTTCACTTCAGGTTTACTGTATTCCTTGGACCATCTTATTGACGATGAAACACAGAAATTGCATCCGAATTTAATACAAAAGGCACAATGCCGACTTAAGTACAACAGGACTGAAACTCTAACTTTCTATGATTTGAACCTCTGCTGTGAGTCCAGTTTTAGTTTCCGATGCTTCACTTTAGGTTTACTGTATCCCTTGGACCTTCTTATTGACGATGAAACACAGAAATTGCATCCGAATTTAATACAAAAGGCACAATGCCGGCTTAAGTACAAGAGGACTGAAACTCTAACTTTCTATGATTTGAACCTCTGCTGTGAGTCCAGTTTTAGTTTCCGAAGCTTCACCTCAGGTTTACTGTATCCCTTGGACCTTCTTATTGACGATGAAACACAGAAATTGCTTCCGAATTTAATACAAAATGCACAATGCCGACTTACGTACAAGAGGACTGAAACTCTAACTTTCTATGTTTTGAACCTCTGCTGTGAGTCCAGTTTTAGTTTCCGATGCTTCACTTCAGGTTTACTGCATCCCTTGGACCTTCTTATTGACGATGAAACACAGAAATTGCATCCGAATTTAATACAAAGGACACAATGCCGACTTATGTACAAGAGGACTGAAACTCTAACTTTCTATGATTTGAACCTCTGCTGTGAGTCCAGTTTTAGTTTCCGATGCTTCACTTCACATTTACTGTATCCCTGGGACCTTCGTATTGACGATGAAACACAGAAATTGCATCCGAATTTAATAAAAAAGGCACAATGCCCACTTAAGTACAAGAGGACTGATACTCTAACATTCTATGATTTGGACCCCTCCTGTTGAGTCCAGTTTTAGATTCCGATGCTTAACTTCAGGTTTACTGTATTCCTTGGACCTTCTTATTGACGATGAAACACAGAAATTGCATCCGAATTTAATACAAAAGGCACAATGCCGACTTAAGTACAAGAGGACTGAAACTCTAACTTTCTATGATTTGAACCTCTGCTGTGAGTCCAGTTTTAGTCTCCGATGCTTCACTTCAGGTTTACTGTATCCCTTGGACCTTCTTATTGACGATGAAACACAGAAATTGCATCCGAATTTAATACAAAAGGCACAATGCCGACTTAAGTAAAAGAGGACTGATACCCTAACTTTCTATGTTTTGAACCTCTCCTGTGAGTCCAGTTTTAGATTCCGATGCTTCACTTCGGGTTTCCTGTATCCCTTGGACCCTCTTATTGACGATGAAACACAGAAATTGCATCCGAATTTAATACAAAAGGCACAATGCCGACTTAAGTACACCAGGTCTGATACTCTAACTTTCTATGATTTGATCCTCTGCTGTGAGTCCAGTTTTAGTTTCCGATGCTTCACTTCAGGTTTACTGTATCCCTTGGACCTTCTTATTGATGATGAAACACAGAAATTACATCCGAATTTAGTAAAAAAGTCACAATGCCGACTTAAGTACAAGTGGACTGATACTCTATTTTTCTATGATTTGAACCCCTCCTGTGAGTCCAGTTTTAGATTCCGATGCTTAACTTCAGGTTTACTGTATCCCTTGGACCTTCTTATTGACGATGAAACACAGAAATTGCATCCCAATTTAATAAAAACGACACAATGACGACTTAAGTACAAGAGGACTGATACTCTAACTTTCTATGATTTGAACCCCTCCTGTGAGTCCAGTTATAGTTTTCCGATGCTTCACTTAAGGTTTACTGTATCCCTTGGACCTGCTTATTGAGAAGCACACAGAAATTCCATCCGAATTTAATAAAAAAGGCACAATGCCGACTTGAGTACAAGAGGACTGATACTCTAACTTTCTATGATTTGAACCCCTCCTGTGAGTCCAGTTTTAGATTCCGATGCTTAACTTCAGGTTTACTGTATCCCTTGGACCTTCTTATTGACGATGAAACACAGAAATTGCTTCCGAATTTAATACAAAATGCACAATGCCGACTTAAGTACAAGAGGACTGATACTCTAACTTTCTATGATTTGAACCTCTCCTGTGAGTCCAGTTTTAGTTTCCGATGCTTCACTTAAGGTTTACTGTTTCCCTTGGACCTTCTTATTGACGATGAAACACAGAAATTGTATCCGAAATTAATACAAAAGGCACAATGCCGACTTAAGTACAAGAGGACTGAAACTCTAACTTTCTATGATTTGAACCTCTGCTGGGAGTCCACTTTTAGTTTCCGATGCTTCACTTCACATTTACTGTATCCCTGGAACTTTCTTATTGACGATGAAACACAGAAATTGCATCCGAAATTAATAAATAAGGCACAATGCCGACTTAAGTACAAGAGGACTGATACTCTAACATTCTATGATTTGAACCCCTCCTGTTGAGTCCAGTTTTAGATTCCGATGCTTAACTTCAGGTTTACTGTATCCCTTGAACCTTCTTATTGACGATGAAACACAGATATTGCATCCGAATTTAATAAAAACCGCACAATGCCGACTTAAGTACAAGAGGACTGATACTCTAACTTTCTATGATTTGATCCCCTCCTGTGAGTCCACTTTTAGATTCCGATGCTTAACTTCAGGTTTACTGTATCCCTTGGACCTTCTTATTGATGATGAAACACAGAAATTGCATCCGAATTTAATACAAAAGGCACAATGCCGACTTAAGTACAAGAGGACTGATACTCTAACTTTCTATGATTTGAACCTCTCCTGTGAGTCCAGTTTTAGATTCCGATGCTTCACTTCAGGTTTACTGTATCCCTTGGACCCTCTTATTGACGATGAATCACAGAAATTGCATCCGAATTTAATACAAAAGGCACAATGCCGACTTAAGCACAAGAGGACTGAAACTCTAACTTTCTATGATTTGAACCTCTGCTGTGAGCCCAATTTTAGTTTCCGATGCTTCATTTCACGATTACTGTATCCCTTGGACCTTCTTATTGACGATGAAACACAAAAATTGCATCCGAATTTAATACAAAAGGCACAATGCCGACTTAAGTACAAGAGGACTGATACTCTAACATTCTATGATATGAACCCCTCCTGTTGAGTCCAGTTTTAGATTCCGATGCTTCACTTCAGGTTTACTGTATCCCTTGGACCTTCTTATTGTCGATGAAACACAGAAATTGCATCCGAATTTAATAAAAGACGCACAATGCCGACTTAAGTACAAGAGGACTGATACTCTAACTTTCTATGATTTGATCCCCTCCTGTGAGTCCAGTTGTAGATTCCGATGCTTAACTTCTGGTTTACTGTGTCCCTTGGACCTTCTTATTGACGAAGAGACACAGAAATTCCATCCGAATTTAATAAAAAAGGCACAATGCCGACTTGAGTACAAGAGGACTGATACTCTAACTTTCTATGATTTGAACCCCTCCTGTGAGTCCAGTTTTAGATTCCGATGCTTAACTTCAGGTTTACTGTATCCCTTGGACCTTCTTATTGACGATGAAACACAGAAATTGCTTCCGAATTTAATACAAAATGCACAATGCCGACTTAAGTGCAAGAGGACTGATACTCTAACTTTCTATGATTTGAACCTCTCCTGTGAGTCCAGTTTTAGTTTCCGATGCTTCACTTAAGGTTTACTGTTTCCCTTGGACCTTCTTATTGACGATGAAACACAGATATTGCATCCGAAATTAATACAAAAGGCACAATGCCGACTTAAGTACAAGAGGACTGAAACTCTAATTTTCTATGATTTAAACCTCTGCTGTGAGTCCACTTTTAGTTTCCGATGCTTCACTTCACATTTACTGTATCCCTGGGACTTTCTTATTGACGATGAAACACAGAAATTGCATCCGAAATTAATAAAAAAGCACAATGCCGACTTAAGTACAAGAGGACTGATACTCTAACATTCTATGATTTGAACCCCTCCTGTTGAGTCCAGTTTTAGATTCCGATGCTTAACTTCAGGTTTACTGTATCCCTTGGACCTTCTTATTGACGATGGAACACAGATATTGCATCCCAATTTAATAAAAACCGCACAATGCCGACTTAAGTACGAGAGGACTGATACTCTAACTTTCTATGATTTGGTCCCCTCCTGTGAGTCCACTTTTAGATTCCGATGCTTAACTTCAGGTTTACTGTATCCCTTGGACCTTCTTATTGACGATGAAACACAGAAATTGCATCCGAATTTAATACAAAAGGCACAATGCCGACTTAAGTACAAGAGGACTGATACTCTAACTTTCTATGATTTGAACCTCTCCTGTGAGTCCAGTTTTAGATTCCGATGCTTCACTTCAGGTTTACTGTATCCCTTGGACCCTCTTATTGACGATGAATCACAGAAATTGCATCCGAATTTAATACAAAAGGCACAATGCCGACTTAAGTACAAGAGGACTGAAACTCTAACTTTCTATGATTTGAACCTCTGCTGTGAGCCCAATTTTAGTTTCCGATGCTTCATTTCACGATTACTGTATCCCTTGGACCTTCTTATTGACGATGAAACACAAAAATTGCATCCGAATTTAATACAAGAGGCACAATGCCGACTTAAGTACAAGATGACTGAAACTCTAACTTTCTATGATTTGAACCTCTGCTGTGAGTCCAGTTTTAGTTTCCGATGCTTCACTTCAGGTTTACTGTATCCCTTGGACCTTCTTATTGACGATGAAACACAGAAATTGCTTCCGAATTTAATACAAATGGCACAATGCCGACTTAAGTACAAGAGGACTGAAACTGTAACTTTCTATGATTTGAACCTTTGCTGTGAGTCCAGTTTAAGTTTCCGATGCTTCACTTCAGGTTTACTGTATCCCTCGGACCTTCTTATTGTCGATGAAACACAGAAATTGCATCAGAATTTAATACAAAAGGCACAATGCCGACTTAAGTACACGAGGTCTGATACTCTAACTTTCTATGATTTGATCCTCTGCTGTGAGTCCAGTTTTAGTTTCCGATGCTTCACTTCAGGTTTACTGTATCCCTTGGACCTTCTTATTGATGATGAAACACAGAAATTGCATCCGAATTTAGTAAAAAACTCACAATGCCGACTTGAGTACAAGAGGACTGATACTCTAACTTTCTATGATTTGAACCCCTCCTGTGAGTCCAGTTTTAGATTCCGATGCTTAACTTCTGGTTTACTGTATCCCTTGGACCTTCCTATAGACGATGAAACACAGAAATTCCATCCGAATTTAATACAAAAGGCACAATGCCGACTTAAGTACAAGAGCAATGAAACTGTAACTTTCTATGTTTTGAACCTCTGCTGTGAGTCCAGTTTAGGATTCCGATGTTTCACTTCAGAATTACTGTATTCCTTGGACCTTCTTATTGACGATGAAACACAAAAATTGCATCCGAATTTAATACAAAAGGCACAATGCCGACTTAAGTACAAGAGGACTGATACTCTAACTTTCTATGATTTGAACCCCTCCTGTGAGTCCAGTTTTAGATTCCGATGATTAACTTCAGGTTTACTGTATCCCTTGGACCTTCTTATTGACGATGAAACACAGAAATTGCATCCAAAATTAATAAAAACGGCACAATGCCGACTTAAGTACAAGAGGACTGATACTCTAACTTTCTATGATTTGAACCCCTCCTGTGAGTCCAGTTTTAGATTCCGATGCTTAACTTCAGGTTTACTGTATCCCTTGGACCTCCTCATTGACAATGAAACACAGAAATTGCATTCGAATTTAATACAAAAGGCACAATGCCGACTTACGTACAAGAGGACAGAAACTCTAACTTTCTATGATTTGAACCTCTGCTGTGAGTCCAGTTTCAGTTTCCGATGCTTAACTTCTGGTTTACTGTATCCCTTGGACCTTCTTATTGGCGATGAAACACAGAAATTGCATCCGAATTTAATACAAAAGGCACAATGCCGACTTAAGTACAGGAGGACTGATACTCTAACTTTCTACGATTTGAACCTCTGCTGTGAGTAAAGTTTTAGTTTCCGATGCTTAACTTCAGGTTTACTGTATCCCTTGGACCTTCTTATTGACGATGAAACACAGAAATTGCATCCGAATTTAATACAAAAGGCACAATGCCGACTTAAGTACAAGAGGACTGAAACTGTAACTTTCTATGTTTTAGACTTCTGCTGTGAGTCCAGTTTTAGTTTCCGATGCTTCACTTCAGGTTTACTGTATCCCTTGGACCTTCTTATCGACGATGAAACACAAAAATTACATCCGAATTTAATGCAAAAGGCACAATGCCGACTTAAGTACAAGAGGACTGAAGCTCTAACTTTCTATGATTTGAACCTCTGCTGTGAGTCCAGTTTTAGTTTCCGATTCTTCACTTCTGGTTTACTGGATCCCTTGGACCATCTTATTGACGATGAGACACAGAAATTGCATCCGAATTTAATAAAAAGGCACAATGCCGACTTAAGTACAAGAGGACTGATACTCTAACTTTCTATGATTTGAACCTCTCCTGTGAGTCCAGTTTTAGATTCCGATGCTTCACTTCGGGTTTACTGTATTTTTTGGACCCTCTTATTGACGATGAAACACAGAATTAGCATCCCAATTTAATACAAAAGGCACAATGCCGACTTAAGTACAAGAGGACTGAATCTCTAATTTTCTATGATTTGAACCTCTGCTGTGAATCCAGTTTTAGTTTCGATGCTTCACTTCAGGTTTACTGTATCCCTTGGACCTTCTTATTGACGATGAAACACAGAAATTGCATCCGAATTTAATACAAAAGGCACAATGCCGACTTAAGTACAAGAGGACTGAAACTCTAACTTTCTATGTTTTGAACCTCTGCTGTGAGTCCAGTTTTAGTTTCCGATGCTTCACTTCAGGTTTACTGTATCCCTTGGACCTTCTTATTGACGATGAAACACAGAAATTGCATCCGAATTTAATACTAAAGGAACAATGCCGACTTAAGTACAAGAGGACTGAAGCTCTAACTTTCTATGATTTGAACCTCTGCTGTGAGTCCAGTTTTAGTTTCCGATACTCCACTTCACAATTACTGTATCCCTGGGACCTTCTTATTGACGATGAAACACAGAAGTTGCATCCGAATTTAATAAAAAAGGCACAATGCCGACTTAAGTACAAGAGGACTGATACTCTAACTTTCTATGATTTGAACCCCTCCTATGAGTCCAGTTTTAGATTCCGATGCTTAACTTCAGGTTTACTGTATCCCTTGGACCTTCTTATTGACGATGAAACACAGAAATTGCATCCGAAATTAATAAAAAAGGCACAATGCTGACTTAAGTACAAGAGGACTGGTAATTTAACTTTCTATGTTTTGAACCCCTTCTGTGAGTCAGTTTTAGATTCCGATGATTAACTTCAGGTTTACTGTATCCCTTGGACCTCCTTATTGACGATGAAACACAAAAATTGCATCCGAATTTAATACAAAAGGCACAATGCCGACTTAAGTACAGGAGGACTGAAACTCTAACTTTCCATGATTTGAACCACTGCTGTGAGACCAGTTTTAGATTCCGATGCTTAACTTCAGGTTTACTGTATCCCTTGGACCTTCTTATTGACGATGAAACACAGAAATTGCATCCGAAATTAATAAAAAAGGCACAATGCTGACTTAAGTACAAGAGGACTGGTAATTTAACTTTCTATGTTTTGAACCCCTTCTGTGAGTCAGTTTTAGATTCCGATGATTAACTTCAGGTTTACTGTATCCCTTGGACCTCCTTATTGACGATGAAACACAAAAATTGCATCCGAATTTAATACAAAAGGCACAATGCCGACTTAAGTACAGGAGGACTGAAACTCTAACTTTCCATGATTTGAACCACTGCTGTGAGACCAGTTTTAGATTCCGATGCTTAACTTCAGGTTTACTGTATCCCTTGGACCTTCTTATTGACGATGAAACACAGAAATTGCATCCGAATTTAATACAAAAGGCACAATGCCGACTTAAGTACAAGAGGACTGATACTCTAACTTTCTATGATTTGAACCTGTGCTGTGAGTCCAGTTTTAGTTTCCGATGCTTCACTTCATAATTACTGTATCCCTTGGACCTTCTTATTGACGATGAAACACAGATATTGCATCCGAATTTAATAAAAAAGGCACAATGCCGACTTAAGTACAAGAGGACTGATACTCCAACATTCTATGATTTGAACCCCTCCTGTGAGTCCAGTTTTAGATTCCGATGCTTAACTTCAGGTTTACTGTATTCCTTGGACCTTCTTATTGACGATGAAACACAGAAATAGCATCCGAATTTAATAAAAACGACACAATGACGACTTAAGTACAAGAGGACTGGTACTCTAACTTTCTATGATTTGAACCCCTCCTGTGAGTTCAGTTTTGGTTTCCGATGCTTCACTTCAGGTTTACTGTATCTCTTGGACCTTCTTACTGACGATGTAACACAGAAATTGCATCCGAATTTGATAAAAAAGGCACAATGCCGACTTAAGTACAAGAGGACTGATACTCTAACTTTCTATGATTTGAACCCCTCCTGTGAGTCCAGTTTTAGATTCCGATGCTTAACTTCTGGTTTACTGTATCCCTTGGACCTTCCTATTGACGATGAAACACAGAAATTGCATCCGAATTTAATACAAAAGGCACAATGCCGACTTAAGTACAAGGGGACTGAAACTCTAACTTTATATGATTTGAACCTCTGCTGTGAGTCCAGTTTAAGTTTCCGATGTTTCACTTCAGGTTTACTGTATTCCTGGGACCTTCTTATTGACGATGAAACACAGAAATTGCATTCGAATTTAATAAAAAAGGCACAATGCCGATTTAAGTACAAGAGGACTGGTAC